>NC_045541.1:53665307-53890307 GCF_009769535.1 Thamnophis elegans
TACAAAAGTCATCTTAGAGTTCGCCTGAGGGATCAGAGCAGCCATCTATTTAGCAGGGCTATAAACACTCATAAAATTACTTAGAGTCTGGTGCCTCCTAACATTTGGCTGTTGATAAAAATTGTGATGACTTGCGGCAAGACTGCTGTGCACAGATCTGTATTACATACTTCTATGCCTCTGTATATTCAGAATTCAAGTAGCAGGTATAAAATCGTGTTGCTTAGTATAGGGCTATGTGTTCCCACCAGCTGTTTTAATGTAAAATAAAAAATGATAGCAATACATTGATTGTGCCATTTTAAGGCTTGTATTTTCAAAAACAATTATTCTCTCTCTCTCTCTCTCTCTCTCTCTCTCTCTCTCTCTCTCTCTCTCTCTCTTTCTCTCCCTCCCTCCCTCCCCCCCCTCCCCTCCCTCTCTTTCCTTCTCTTCCTTCCTTCCTCTTTCTCTCCCTCCCTCCCTCATAGCCATCTTTACTGGGTAATTCTGGGAATTGAAGTCTGTGGATCTTAAAGTTGTCAAGGTCGAGAAACCCTGGCATGGCCACAATTGATACCCTGATGTATTGAAAGAGCTGATCTAACTACAGCCATCCAAGCAAGGTTAAATAGAAGGGTGTTATTGCATAGCTTGTTCCTGCATGGGACTGTTCTATACTGTAGAGCAACAGTGCATCCTTCCCTCTTCATTAATGGCCTCCTGCAGATTATGTTGCTGAATTTGGGTAGCAAACTGCCAGATACCACTGATTTGGAGAAAAATCATTGTGGAAACACAAAAATGCACATTATATATCATAGCAATAGCACTTAGACATATACTGCTTTACAGTGCAACCCACCACTGCTTCATGTCATGTCCCACAATCTGACAAGTATTCTTTGGCCATGAAAAAGCACCTACCCTTCTTCAGTGGGATTTCTCTCTCTTATTATGAAGTGTCTTGGTCTATAACAGACAAGGCTTAACTGTCCTGCTCAATGTATTGTGGCGCGAGGAAAAGATTTAGCTGGTAATCCCTCCTTGTTTCCTATTGCACAGAATGAGCCAACCTGCATTTATTTGGAAACGGCACAGACTGAGTTGGGTTTACCGCCTTGTAATAGTGACTAATTGGCCATCCCTGGGGCTTGGTCTATGTGCCAAGCGTTATAATGCTCATTAAAGATGCTTCTTAGCATATGGGGTTGTTCAGCTGATTCTTTGAGCTCTCTGTAAGGAATCAGTACAAACTTGGGAAGATGAATCCTATCAAATTTCCAAGATATCTAATGTTTCCTATTGATTTGCAGATAATAGCATAAAAAGCTCTCAGCTGAAGCCTCTTTATTCTGGCAGAGAGGCTGCTGTTTGGATCCTCAATAAGACATCTCACAATTATGTCTGTTTTACAGATTCATGGGTTGTGCTGGACCAGCAGTCAGAATGTCCTATTCTTGTACAGTAGGGGGGAGGAAATGTGCAAATGAGAACTGACTTGTGCCACTGCCTTCAGTGATTAATTGGTCTAATCTTTTAATTGTACTGTATGATAATACAATAAATATATTATATTCAGTATAGAGTACAGTATAGATTAGTGGTTCTCAAACTGTGGGTCAGGAACCCTTTGGGGGTCAAATGACCCTTTCACAGGGGTCGCCTAAGACCATCGGAAAACATATTTTCGATGGTCTTAGGAACCAAGACATCAATTTTATGGTTGTGGGTTACCACAACATGAGGAACTGTATTAAAGAGTTGCGGCATTGGGAAGGTTGAGAACCACTGGTATGGGGTATGGAGTATGGAGTATAATAATATAATATAATATAATATAATATAATATAATATAATATAATATAATATAATATAATATAATATAATAGTATAGTATAGTATAGTATAGTATAGTATAGTATAGTATAGTATAGTATAGTATAGAATAGTATAGTATAGTATAGTATAGTATAGTATAGTATAGTATAGTATAATATAGTAATGTAATGTAATGTAATGTAATGTAATGTAATAGAATACAATACAATACAATACAATACAATACAATACAATACAATACAATATAATTGAGTTTGAGTTGAGTTTGAGTTTATTTCATTTGTATGCCGCCCTTTTCCCTGAAGGGACTCAGGGTGGCTCACAACTCAAGGGAAGGGGGATACAGACAGTTAACAACAACACAAAAACAATACATAGTTAAAACGGAACAATCATACCATTCGAGATAGGGGCAACGATTCTTTAGCCCCAGGCCTGTCGGAACAGCCAGGTTTTAAGGGCTATGCGGAAGGCCTGGAGGGTGGTGAGGGTGCGAATCTCCACGGGGAGTTCGTTCCAGAGGGTCGGAGCAGCCACAGATAAGGCTCTCCTCCGGGTAGTCGCCAGTCGACACTGGCCGGCAG
The DNA here is from genome assembly GCF_009769535.1 of Thamnophis elegans. Lineage (NCBI taxonomy): Eukaryota > Metazoa > Chordata > Lepidosauria > Squamata > Natricidae > Thamnophis > Thamnophis elegans. Next base: position 53,667,713 of record NC_045541.1, read on the forward strand.
ATGGAATTCGGAGGAGGCCTGCTCTGTGCGATCTAATCGGTCTGGTTTGGAATGTTTGGAATGTTTATTATAATTTATAGGCCGCCCTTTTCCCTGAGGGGACTCAGGGCGGCTTACAAAACACGGGAAAGGGGGTACAAAGACAAAAGACATAAGACAATACATAATATTAAAAATAGAGCACAACATTCATTCATCATTCGGGAGGGGACAAACTAAGATTTTTCATCCCCAGGCCTGACGGGCTAGCCAGTTCTTGAGGGCTGTGCGGAAGGCCTGGGCGGTGGTGAGGGTGCGAATCTCCACGGGGAGATTGTTCCATAGCGTCGGAGCTGCAACTGAGAAGGCTCTCCTCCGAGTAGTCGCCAGTCGGCACTGACTGGCGGATGGGATTCGGAGGAGGCCTACCCTGTGCGATCTGATGGGACGCAGGGAGGTAATTGGCAGAAGGCGGTCTCTCAAATAGCCAGATCCACTACCATGGAGCGCTTTGTGAGTGGTAAGTAGGACCTTGAAGTGCACCCGGAGATCAACAGGTAGCCAGCGCAGCTCACGGAGGATCGGTGTTATGTGGGCGAACCGTGGTGCGCCCACAATCACTCGCGCGGCCGCATTCTGGACTAGCTGAAGTCTCCGGGTGCTCTTCAAGGGCAGCCCCATGTAGAGCACGTTGCAGTATTCCAGCCTAGAGGTCACAAGGGCTCGAGTGACTGTTGTGAGAGCCTCCCGGTTCAGGTAGGGCCGCAACTGGCGCATCAGGCGAACCTGAGCAAATGCCCCCCTGGTCACAGCTGACAAATGATGGTCGAAACTCAGCTGTGGGTCCAGGAGGACTCCCAAGTTGCGGACCCTGTCTGAGGGGTATAAATTTTGTCCCCCCAGCCTGATTGATGGAACATTAACCAAATTTTTGGGAGGAAAACACAACAGCCACTCGGTCTTTTCCGGGTTGAGCACCAGTTTGTTAGCTCTCATCCAGTCTTTAACAGCCTCAAGGCCCCGGTTCATCACTTCCACCGCTTCATTGAGTTGGCACGGGGCGGACAGATACAACTGTGTATCGTCCGCATATTGGTGGTATTTTATCCCGTGCCTCCGAATGATCTCGCCCAGCGGTTTCATGTATATGTTAAATAGTAGGGGGGATAAGACCGAACCCTGCGGCACCCCACAAGTAAGGGGCCTCGGGGACGATCTCTGCCCCCCCACCAACACCGACTGCGACCTGTCCGAGAGGTAGGAGGAGAACCACTGCAGAACAGTGCCTCCCACTCCCACCTCCCGCAGTCGTCGCAGAAGGAAACCATGGTCGATGGTATCGAAAGCCGCTGAGAGGTCAAGGAGAACCAGGATGGATGCATGGCCTCCATCTCTGGCTCTCCAGAGATCATCGGTCAATGCGACCAAAGCGGTTTCTGTGCTGTAACCAGGCCTGAAGCCAGACTGGAAGGGGTCAAGATAGTTAGCTTCCTCCAAGGTACGCTGAAGCTGGAAGGCCACCACCTTCTCAACAACCTTCCCCACAAAGGGGAGGTTGGAGACTGGACGGTAGTTGTTAAGAATTGCTGGATCCAAGGACGGTTTCTTCAGGAGGGGTCTCACCACCGCCGCCTTCAGCGCGGTGGGGAGGTGTCCCTCCCAAAGAGAGGTGGTAACAACCGCCTGGATCCAGCCTCGTGTCACCTCACTGCTGTTGGCAACCAGCCAGGAGGGACACGGGTCCAGTATACAGGTGGAGGCGCTCACAGCTCGCATAGCCTTGTCCACATCCCCGGAGGCAACATCCTGAAACTCAACCCAGAGATGGTCTGCCAGATCATTCCCTTGTGTCTCGGCTGGATCTGCAAGAGTGGAGTCCAGGTCCGATCGAAACCGAGCAACTTTGTCCGCCAAGAACTGTACATATTCCTCAGCCTTACCCTGTAAAGGGTTCTCCGTCTCCCTCCTATTTAGGAGGGAGCGGGTTATCCTAAACAGGGCGGCTGGGCGGGACTCGGCGGACGCTACCAAGGAGGCAATGTGAGATCTTTTGGCTGTTCTTAGAGCCCGAATATACTCCTTGGTGCAAGCTGTCAACAGTGCCCGGCTCGACTCGGACCTATCAGACCTCCACAGGTGCTCTAGGCGTCTCCTCCGGCGCTTTGTCTCACGGAGCTCCTCGGTGAACCAAGGAGGCCTCCGTGGGCCGCTGACCCGGAGGGGCCGTAGTGGCGCAATCCGGTTAAGAGACTCTGATGCTGCCGAGTGCCAGGCAGCAGCAAGAGTCTCCGCCGAACTGTGGGCGAGAGCATCTGGAATAACCCCAAGCTCCGTCTGGAACCTTACTGGGTCCATAAGTCGCCTGGGGCGGAACCACCTGGTCGGTTCCTCCTCCCTACGGTGGGGGTTTGGCCTCCGGAAGTCTAGCCTCAGTAGGCAGTGGTCTGACCACGACAGGGGAATGGTCTCATTTCCCCTCAGACCAAGATCATAACTCCACTGCTCCGAGAGGAATACGAGGTCGAGCGTGTGACCCGCTGAGTGGGTTGGGCCTCGAATTACTTGGGTCAAGCCCATGGCTGTCATGGAAGCCATGAACTCCTGCGCTCCATCAGAGTGTTCACCGAGCGAAGGCAAATTGAAGTCCCCCAGAACCATAAGCCTAGGGAACTCAACTGCCAGCTCGGCTACTGACTCGAGGAGCGAGGGGAGGGCTGCTGCAACGCAGTTGGGAGGCAGGTACGTGAGCAGCAAACCCACTTGACCCTTGAGGTCCAGCGTCACCAGTAGGGACTCACACCCGACAAGCTCCGGAGCAGGGATCCTACGAGGTACTAAAGACTCCCGGATTACAATAGCCACACCGCCACCCCTTCCCTGGGCTCTCGGCTGATGAAGCACCTGAAATCCGTCTGGGCACATCTCTACGAGGGGGACTCCTCCTTCTGTGCCCAGCCAGGTCTCAGTAATACATGCCAGGTCTGCGCCCTCGTCTGTTATCAAGTCCCGGACGAGGGGAGCCTTGTGAACAACAGACCTGGCATTTAGCGACAGCAGCCTGAGACCAGGGTCCTGACTGCTCGCGCCATCTGACCTTGGAGTGGGACTCATAGGGCCGGAAGGAGGGATCTCTGTGATATAGCGAACCCTCCTTCCCCGGTAATGGCCAGCCCTAAAGTCCCCGCCGTATCTGCCCCTCCCTGTTATGACCGCAATGCTCCGACCCTCTCCCGTGGATGTAGTTCCCCCAACCACCCCGGTGGCCCCCGCAAATCCCACCAGGTCCTCCGAATCATACATACTCATTCACTCACTCAAACAGTCCCCACATAGTAATTAAAACACAAAAAATACAACAGTAATAATGATAAAAGTGGGATCATTCATTCAATCTCATACATACTCCTAACATATCCCAAACACAGTAAGAAAAAAGAGAAAAGATAGAAAGATAGAAAAAGGGAGAAAAAAAAATAGAATTGCGCACTTATTACGTTGTTAAAAAGCGAGTCCAGATAGAGCCAAATGGCTCTCCATAATTAAAGTAAGTAAAATAGGTGGTGTGATTAGCGTCCAGTTATAGTCCGAAGAAGGTATACGGTGGGGTAGATCGTATTCCCCTCTTCTATTGGTCTGGATAAGTCCAAAGAGTCCGGAATAAATAAAGGGGATAGGAGGTAGTCTTCCACCAGTGCTGCTCCAAATAGAGTTCCCAGGATAATAGTGGTGAGTGATGTTACTGATGGTACTCAAAGTCCGATAAAGCTGAGCTAGCAGGTCTGGAGCCAGATGAAACTGAGATAGCAAGACCAAAGGCAGATGGAACTTAGCTAGCAAGTCTGGGTAACCAAACACCACAATCAGATGTGGCTGGAGGTTAGTAACCCACCATAAGGGGGCGACAGATGGTACGTGGAAGACACAAGGCAGAGCCTCACCGAAGCAAAGGGAGGCAGGAAATAAAATACGTCCAGGGTAACGTGGTGGAGGTAATTGGCAGCAGGCGGTCTCTCAAGTACCCAGGTCCAATACCATGAAGGGCTTTATAAGTGACGACTAGCGCCTTGAAGCGTATCCGGAGACCAATAGGCAGCCTGGTAAATATTTCCCTCGCACATATGTGCTAATCATTCCCGACTCTAGAGGCTCATCTCCATTATAAAGCTGAAGAGCCAGCGCTGTCTGAAGATATCTCAGTGGTCATGTGGCCAGCATGACTAAATGCTGAAAGTACAAGGAACGCTGTTACCGTCCCACCAAAGGTGGTCCCTATTTTTCTACTTGCATTTTTACATGCTTTCAAACTGCTAGATTGGCAGAAGCTGGGACAAGTAACGGGAGTGCACTCCGTTACGTGATGCTATGGATTCAAACCACTGAATTGTCAAACTTTCTGATCGATAAGCTCAATGTCTTAGCCAAGACATATAATTAATATAATAATATAATATAATATAATATAGGATAGGATAGGATAGGATAGGATAGTTTAGTAATGTAATACAATACAATATAATACAATACTATATAATTGTATTCATCCTTTAATGCCTACTAAAGTCTATGGTTCCTAAAATTTGAATTGAAAGTGCTATTACTTAAAGGGGGCATGAAAATCTCAAATCTATGTGTTTAGGTTCTGATGATATTAACTGTACCTGAAATCTTTTTTGCGGGCGCGCACGCACACGCACGCACGCACACACACACACACACTCCAATTGCTGCTCTTTTGTAATGGTGTAAAAACAGTGCAAAACAAAAATAAACAACTAACATAAAATATCCAAATTACTTTTCCTGCTCCAGAAAATAGAAAAGGGACACACTACCTCCATCTAGTGGATGAAAAGCTGAATCTCATATTTATTTATAAATGTGTTCTTTGCATAAATAGGATTATTGGCCAGGACAAATGAATATATTTTTGGTACTTGGAAACAATGATACAACCCAAGACCTAAAGCAAATTTTGGAATGCACAATGGAAAAGTCATGAAATAAAAAAGGAGAAATTAATGATTTTTTTTAAAAAATCAAACATTTATGGTCAAAAATCTGTTTCAGGGGACAATTTGTAACTGTGGAGTCATACTGCTTGTATGAATAGGCTATTGCATTCATACAAGTGCCTAGGAAATGTGTAGTGAGAAAACGGTTCTCATTCCTGCAAATGTGCTTTGTTCCGATTGGCTTGTATGCCGTTTCAGGGCACATTCATTATTTAAGGTACAATATATACCTGTCAACAGGTAAGTAACACACTTTGTAATTTAACAGCCTGAGGTAGCTCGTATAAGTTCCTAAAGCACCACTGACTGATTATGTGCCATCAAATCAATGTCAATTTAGTGGCCAGAGATAAATTCTTCTCCAGATGATCTCTCCCCATCCTGGTCCTTTAGATCTTCCAACAGTGCACCTCTCTTGACCATAATTGAATCCAGTCATCTTGTATCTGGTCATAATCTTCTGTTTCCTTCTACCTCTTCCTAGCATTATAGATTCCTTGAATGATCTAGATCAGGGGTGTCAAACTCCTGGCCCGCGGGCTAGACGCGTCCCATACTTGCCATGCCCACGCCAGTTTAGTGAAGGAGAATTAAAGTCCCGATACGTTACATGACACTGCCGTGACCAATGTTCCCTCTAATTTTTTTCCAGTGTGAGCAAAAAAGTTCAGTGTTTGAGCGGCACATTTTCACACCTGAGCACCTGAATTTTTTTCACATTTTTTCACATTTTCACATTGTTATGTTTGTTTAAGGTACCCGCTTAATTAAAAGTGTTATATAATATCAGTATCACTTAACAACGCTCCTGCTTAGCAACCAAAATGTTGGCTCAGAAACTCTAGCATTTGAAGCACACAAGTCTTAAAGCTGTCAAGTTACAAGACCCTTGCACCCCTAACCCTTTAAAAAAAAACTCAGGGGTGTTCAAACCTGACAGCTTGAAGACTTGTGGACTTCAACTCTCAGAATTCCTCCACTAGTCATGTTGCTCTTTCACCTCAGCATCACTCTGGCTACCTCTGTCCGGACCTGGCAGCTGCAGCAACGTCATCCGCCTGGATCTGCTCCACCTTCGGTTTTTTCACTGGGGGAAGGGCCGCTGCTGGAGATGTTGACGAGTCCCCGCTGCCACCAGAATAACTTCTGCTGCCTCCTCCAACAACACTACCGCATTTGCCGCCCGGCACTGCGGCTGAGGTGAAGCCGCCAAAGCTTCTACTGGTGCCCCCACCCGTGGCAGTGGCGCCGGTGCCTCCCCCTCCACTCGGAGCACCTGAGCTGGGCACCACATTACCCCTGCCTCCTCCTCCTCCTCCACCGTGCTTTTGAGAAGCCATGAGGCCTTTTTTTCCTGTTCCCGCCCCCTCCGCCCCCTTCCTACTGACTCCCAAGATGGCACCGCTGTCGGGTTCCTCCTCGTCACCTCACCTTTGCCAGCGCTCCGGCACCCTTTTCCCCTCCCGCGGTCAGTCCGCACCTGCCGTCCAGCTCTAACCTTAACCCTAACCCCACCCCCCGCACCCGTGCTAACCCTAACCAGGACAGAAAATCTGAGGCCCCACAGCTTCCGGACCTGTGACATTAGAAATCACTGCGCGGCAGTTGGAAACTGCTGCGTGGTGTTTTTTTGTCACTTGTGCAGCTGTGCACCTTAGAGGTAACATTGGCCGTGACGACATGAGTTTGACACTCCTGATCTAGATCTTCGAACAATGTGCGCAGAATATGATAATTTGAGCCTGCTACAAGGAAGACCTTTGAATTGATTTGTTCATTTCCTTGGCTAACCAAGATATTCTCAGAAGTCTCCTTCAACACCTGAGTTCAAAAATATGACGAGGCCCCATTCACACTTTTTAATTTGTGATATTCTAAATTTTATTTGACAAGCTTCATTTGCAGCAGGTAATGAAGTAAAATACTTGGAATAGCTCTTGGTTTCCCCACTTAAAAACTTTGAATTGGAAATGGGTAATATATCAGGGGACTCCAGTGTGGCTGTCCTTTTAAAGCAGTGGCATGGCAGACGATGTCATTTTCCCATTAGTAAGGAGTAAGCAGCATGGCTGCAGACCTCATGCCAGTATGAAGAGAAAGGTGAGAAAAGCCATTAGTATTAACCACGCACAGCTGTGTTGTCAGGTGCTTCAGGACAAGATCTCTGTCCATATGTTCTGAGACCTGAACCCTGGAGACAAAGAAAGTAGTCATTTATAATTTCTACTCTATGATGAGATAGGCAGTTTGGTGTTGTGGGCTAGAGAGGCTAGAGAAATTATGAGTTCTAGGCCTGCCCTTTTTAGGCCCAAAGCCAGCTGGGTGACCTTGGGCCAGTAACTCACTCTTAGCCCTATCAAGCAAGCAAGGGTAAATCACCCCTGAAATTTTGTTAAGGAAATTACAGGAACCACAGGTAGTCTTCAACTTATGACCGCAATTGAGCCCAAAATTTTATGTGGTTAAATGAGAAACGTTTGCTCCATTTTACGAGTTTTCTCGCCACATTTGTTAAGTGAATCACTGCAGTTCTTAAATTAGTAACACAGTTGTTAAGTGAATCTGGTTTCCCCATTGACTTTGCTTGTCAGGAGGACGCAAAAAGGATCACATGATTGCAGGACACTGAAACGATCATAAATATGAATCAGCTGTCAAGCATCCGAATGTATGGTAAATCATGTGACCATGGGGATGCTGCAACAGCCATAACTGTGAAAAATGGTCCTAAGTCACTTTTTTCAGTGCCATTGCAACTTTGAAGGGTCACTAAATGAACTGTTATAAATGGAGGACTACCTGTAGTCCAGGCACTCACCATGTGGTGAAACAAAACTAGACTATATAAATCTATGCTGCTACTATCGATGGGACGACAACCCTCTGGGTAGTGTGTTTTATTTGTTCATATCCTGCCTTTATTCATTTTACCAATAATACAAGGCAGTGAACATGTCCACCACATCTTCCTGTTTCCCCCACAACACAATGAAGTGAGTTGGGCTGAGAGAGACTGACTGGCCCAAAGTCACCCAGCAGCTTTCATGGCTAAGTCAGGATTTGAACTCACAATTTCCTATCTTGTTTTAGGCTTCATCCCAGTATGCATATTGGAGGCCAGTACATATTTTTCATACGGTTTAACATATTGAGCTACATGAATGAATTTGACTTTATTGTGTATCAAGCTATGACACACAAAATGGTTAAAACTAACCATAGTTTGCACATGCCATAGAAGTTATCCCCCAGGTCTTTTTTTGGGGGGGGGGATTCAATGTGTTGGATAAACCACAGTATGTGTAAAATAAGTAAGCATTTTATTTTTATTGAGAACAAATGGAAACTGATGTTTTGCTTGCTGCCCCCAAATGGCCAAGAAACCCCATAAGCCATTACTGCCATATAAATGAAGAAGAGAAACAGTACTTACTTGTCTCTTGGGTTATAGCCCGTCAGCGTTTCTAGTTGGATTGAGATAAGTGAACACACAGGGGAGGAAAAACCTGGGGAAAGCTTTTTGCTTCTTTTGAGGCCTTTTATTATCCCTGGAAAATTTGGCAAGAAATGAACTATGAAATACCGTCTAATATTTTCTTTTAACTACCTTCCATATCACCTGAATATTTTATATCCCAAAAGAATTTTAAAAAAGAAAAGAAATGCTATTGTTTCTTCTGCTTCGAAATCTTAGAATCTGGCTTTTCATTTTGCAGTCCCCTTTGTGTTAGGTAAAGAAAAATTAATTAAGAAACTTCCTTTTGATCTAAAAATCAGAGATTGGCTTAACACAACAGAGCATGCCAAAATATGATTTGTGAGGCTTTTGACACAGTGTGATAAGTGAATCACTCAATTTACCATATTTTTGGGAGTATAAGGCACACCATTTCCCCCCCTAAAAGAGCATGGAATTGTTGGTGCGTTTCTTATACACTGAATACAGCCATTTTTGGTCTCCCAAATCCCCACCCACGGATCCAATTTTTGTGAAAAACGGGGCATTTTTCACAAAAGTGGAGGCATTTTTGCCTTCCCCAGCCCCCAGGAGCGCTCTGCAGGCTTCAGCAGGGCTGGGAGAAGGCAACACCGCCTCTGTTTTTACAAAAACGGCCCATTTTCCACCTGTTTTTCACAAAAACGAGGGTGTTTTTTGCCTCCCCCCAGCCCTGCTGAAGCCTGGAGAGTGCTGCTGGGGGCCAGGGAGGACAAAAACTTTTTTTTGTTACCTCTTCGAAATCTTGGTGCGTCTTATACACTGGTGTGTCTTAAGTCCAAAAAATATGGTAGTTTATCAAGCACAATTTCTGGCTTGGCATCAGGAACACCTTGTCATACTCTGAATGGGTTTGTGTGCTTAAGATATTGGCCCTGTTTTTGTCTATGGGAGTTTTGTTCTTTTAGAGAGAGGGCAGAATTCCTGGTCTCCCATTTATAAACCTTGTATCAGTTCTCAGTTAATGCCATTCATTCCATGACTGTTCAAGGTAATCCTCGACTTACAACTTTGATTGTTCAAAGTTACAATGGCGATGAAAAAAGCAATTTATGACCATTTTTCACACTTACGACCATTGGGGCATCCCCAGGGTCGTGTGATCAAAATTCAGATGCTCAGCAACTGACTCATATTTATGATGGTTGCAGTGTCCTGGAGTCGTGTGATCCCCTTTTGCAACCTTCTGACAAAGCAAAGTCAATGGGGAATCTGGATTCACTGAACAACCATGTTACTAACTTAACAACTACAATGATTCACTTAACAACTGTGGCTGGAAAGGTCATAAAATGGAGCAAAACTCACTTAACAAACGTCTCACAGAAGTTTTGGGCTAGTCGCAGTCATAAGTTGAGAACTACCTTTATTATAGTTCTGAATGAGACTTCTGCTAGTCTTTAAAGTTGTTGCAGCATTGCCTAGTTATGTGATTGCCATTTGCAGCTTTCTCTGCTGGCTTCCAACAAGCAAAGTCAATGAAGGAGCTGGGAGGAGATTGCAAATGGCAATTGTATGATATCATATTTATTAACCATGTGGGAATTGCTTAACTATTGTAAGTTGGTGTAAGTTGCCTCAGATAGAAAGTCCATTCAGAGAGTGGTAAGGACAGCTGAGAAGCTTATAGGAAGCTCGCTTCCTGTCATTCAGGATACTGCTTATAAGCGCTATGTGCTTAGAGCTCAAAGCATTGTTAGAGACCCCACAAACCCACTCCACAGTCTGTTTCTGTTACTCCCCTTTGGGAGGAGGTTTCAAAGTATTTCTAGCAGGGCGAGCAGATTCTGTAACAGCTTTGTTCGTAATGCCATCAATCTGGGAAACTCGCAAGATTTGTTTTTCTCACCGTGTACATCTATACATCCGAACTAGATTGTGTTGATTCTCTGTGCCATATATGTGAGTACGTGCATAATTTTGTATTTATTTATAATCTTGTAATGTTTATATTTATATTAGAGATAGAGGCCCTTTGAAAGCTGTATGCAACATAATTTTATTTTAATGTATGCCAATTAGTGTACATTCAAAGTGGTAATAAATTTATTCTAAGTCTAAATCTAAATTGATGTGATCACGTGTCATTGCACTTTACCATTGTATTGCTCAGGGACAGAGTTGCAGTTCCTGATTACAGTTGTTAATCAAGGTCTACCTAAACTTCTATTGTTGACTTTTAGGTTTTTCTTTTTTTAAAAGTATGGATACTCTTTCAATACAAACTACTTGTACAGCAATTGAAGGTGTGCCAAATGTTTTGTGCAGGGATCAGGCAGGATTGCATCCAGAGCATCTGTGTTTGGTCTGTGTAAAGACCTGGGATAGCATTTTCTGGAAATGGTGTTTCGGATTGACAAACTGTAGGGAGAAAAGGCCATGAATGGCAGCAGAGCAGCAAGGGGCCCATGAGGCAACTGAAAAGTGGTAGAGGAATCAGAGTACTTGGTGTAGAGACGTAGGGCAAAGTCATTGGGTGGGTGCAAGACAGGATGGTGGTCAGTGGTGGGATTCAAATAATTTAACAACCAGTTCGCCCAGGGTCAGGTTGGCTGTTGTGGGAGGCGTGGCCCATCCTCGTCCTCCAGTTCCACTGCACATGCAAGACGAGCCTCCCGTGATGGCCAAATTGACCCTGGGCGAACTGGTTCTTAAATTATCTCCCCCCACATCAAAGTGGATCCTTGGGGCTGCGCTGGAGAAATGGGCAACCGAGCGGCAGGCATGAGGGAAGGAGGAGGGAAAGTAGCCTTCTCCTTCCCTTGTGCTGGCCACTCCATTGCCCATTTCTCCATTGGAGCACAACACAGCGCCCAGGATCCACTCTGATAGCAGGGTATGGGTAATTTAACAACCACTTCGTCCAAACCAATATGAACTGGCTGAATCTCACCACTGGTGGTGGTGAAAGGTAGCATCCGTGATCCCTATCTCCTTTTTAAATGCATTTGGATTTGCCTCAGTGGATCCCCAGACCAATCTAAATTGTCTGGTTTCGCTTTAGCTGGCTCACGACCCACTGCAAATCCTATCAACATTTGAACGCACAAGGTGTTTACTTCATGGAGCAAAGTGCATTTTTAAAATTTCCTGTGTGGTTTGTACCATGCTGGTTAGCCCTCGACCTTCAAATCTGCAGGAAATTATCTCTCTGAATTACAACTTCATTCCCGATTTTTAGTAAGGCAACTAAAATTGCTTGAATTTTTATGAAAATCTGAAATGAGGAATTTTTTTGCCAAGTTAGAAAGGGATTGCCAAGAGCTGCTTCCCTGAACACAACTGGATTTGCCTGCAAGTAGATATGATTAGGATGTTTGTCAGTATGGAAGTCTGCATGGAATGGTAGTAGTTCTAGGGACCAGATAGTCCATTTGCTGCTTTGCCAAATACCTCCTGGTGCGATGCCAAGAGCCAAAAAATTTTTATCCTGCTTTTATTATCATTACTAACTCAAGAGAGTGAACACATCTAATATTCCTTCCTCATCCTCCAAATTTCCCCACAACAACTGTTTGAAAATCCGGTTTGAAGGCTTGTCTTGCTGCCAATATGTCTTTCAACATCAAGCCCTTTTGCTTGATTTACACTTTCTTCATCAGCATTTCCTCTTAAAGTTTCTTTTAAAGTAGTCTTTCTCCTCTTTATATTCCATCGGTCCCTTACTGCCCTCTACGGTTCAGTGTTCTCCTGCAGCCTGATATCTTTGGCTTTTTCCCTTTGCAAACGGATTGCCACAGTGCCCACCAGCGCTTGCCACCGAAGAAGCAAGGAAAGGGAGTTTGTCTAACTTTCTGCAAGCACCTGTTCTCTTAGTGCACCAGCAGAGCCTCCGTTTTTTCACACCTTTGGCCCAGGTCAGGTTTGCACTCCCTGGAAATTGAGGAGATGGGTTTTTAGGCATTTATTGATTTGTCAGATTTATAGGGCCGCCCATCTCACACGAAGTGTTGCCGGAAAGCGTGAAGAGAAAACCACTAATTAAAAACGTTCAGTAAAACTTTAAAAAAAAAAATTAAAAGGACAGACCAAAGCAATACCGCGAAGGGCAAATATTACATTTAAAAAAAAAAATGTAATAACGAGGTAAACAAGGAAGTCCCCACGCTGGCTGAAAAGAAAGCATGCTTTGAGGGCTTTAAAAAAAAGATTTGGGGCTAACTCCCCCCCCCGCGGGAAGAACGACGTTGCAGAGGGAGGGGGGCCCAGGAGAAAAAAAAAAGCCCGCTTTGGACGTCCCGCCAGGTGGAAATTTTTCCTTCTCTGCTGGGACAGGTAGAGGTAAGCGGCCACAAAACGGTTTTAAACGCCGTTTTGCACCGGCAGTTAAAGGTATTTAAGCTTTGCCCTTCGCACACGCATGCTCGAGGAGTGGGAACCAAACACCCCGGCGGCTTCTCCCTCTCTTTCTGCCCTCGGGCACGCACCCTTCGATAAATCGGCCCGCACCATCATTCCTGGATGGAAAAGAAAAAGAAAGCTGGCAACGTTAATTCCATGTAGACGAAATAATCGTTCCAAGGCGCAGAAGCGGGAAAAGGCAAACGATAGGAGAATCTCCGTTGAGAATAAAGCGGTGAGGTAAGCTCAAGAGTTTATATTTATTTTTATCCCTCTCTATCTATAGATGCGTGCAAGTCTCCAAACAGGGAGTTAGTTTGTTGGCTGCCTCTTAAGCCAGCGTTGGGAATCGCTACGCTTTCGCAGTCGCCCAGGTTCGCCTTAACTGCAAGGGAATTGCGGGCGACTAAGTGCCGCGCGAACTCTCAAAAGAGGCGAGTTGACATCAGCCCGTGTGGGGCAGGCAGCCCCCTTCGCTGGCTGGCTGGCTGGCTGCTCCCTCCTTCCTTCTCCGTCTCCTCCCCTCCTGATGGAGAAGGTTGAAGCGATTCTGATAGGAGAGAGTGGACGACTTCTGGCTGGAAAAGGAGGGAGCGAGCGAGCGAGAGGAGGAGGAGGAGGAGGGCTGGAGGAGGACGGCGACTCCCGGGCGACTGCAGTTGGCGGTGGGATATTGCCCGCTCGCTCCGGATTTTCGCATCGGAGGAAACGTCAAGGTGGCTACTAGGAACACGCGATCGCCGCCGCTTTGCCGGGACTTTCTTGCTTTTCCTTCGCTTCTTCTTCGTCTTCTGGTTTGAGAGGCTTTCGTTTCAAATATGTGCGGGTGAACAGTTGTGCGCCGTCGCCCGGGAGACCTCACAAAGGGTGAGTTGCACGCCATCCACGCTTGTCTGCGAGGAGGTGTGTGTGTGTGTGTTTGGGGGGAGCTCTCTCTTTTCCTCGCCTTCTCTCTTTCTCTCCCCCACCCCAAAGTGGAGGAGGAAGTTGTAAAGTTTAGGAACTTGAGTTTGCAGGGGGGAGAGGAGGGGGAGGAGGAGGAGGAAGGGAAGCGTAGTCTGTCGCTGGAAAAGGATGGAGGCGGAAAGAATTTTCGTCTGAAGCGCGACTTGGGCGAAAAAGGTGGCTGCCTTTTTTTGTTCTTTCTTTGCTGGAGGTTGTTGTATCGCCTTTTCTTTGGTTGGATCGTTGGGAACAAAGAAAGGCGTCGGAAGAGGAGGAAGGGACGGATGTATTAGGGTGGTGGTGGTCCTTTTTTCTTTTTTTTCTTTTTTCTTTTTGCTGAATGGTTCCTGGGATGCGTTATGATCCAGGGGTGGGTAGGTGGGTGCAAAGCATCTGAGCCACGGGGCCCCGCGGCAAATTCCTCTTCGGGTTTAGGGGGGGGGGGGGAAAGCTAGCGATGGTGATCCTGCAGCCGTTCAGACTCCCGAATCGCCGGCAGCTTGGTTGGCGCTGCCTAATTCCGTTTAAATCGCAGGATTCTCTCGCCGTCCGTGAATTGGGGGGTGGGGGGGTGCAAACAGTAAGAAAGCTTGAGGGGATGCTGAGCAGAGAGAGTAATGCCTTTGGGGGAGAAAAGTAGGCTCTGAAGCAGCAGATAATATTTCTTTGCTTTTTTGTTTGTTTTGTTTTTCGTTGTGTTGTGTTCGGTTGGTAATTTGCCTTTGTGGTAGGGCTGGCCCCATTAACTTTCTGCTCACGTCCTGATGAAGATCAAAAGCAGAGGGAAGCAGAGAAGCTTGCAAGGTTCTCTGGTTTCATGCATTGTTGGAAATAAGAGGAAGGGGAATTGGAAAAGGGAGGGGGGATAAGAAAAAACCTCAAATGGAGTCTAATACATTTAAGACCTGCACCACCCTTTTCTTCCACTCCACACAGACATAATGTCCTCCTCCAATGCTCCAAGTGCCTTTTTATTTCCCTAACTCCTCACCTAAGAAATCTGTTGGTCTTGATTCCTGAACAAGTTCCACTTCTGTGTTGGTATGTCACACACCATGCCTGGTGGTGGGCAAACAGTTAAGAGCTTTCCAGTCTTGCAGAAAAATAAATTGCCCCCTCCCCTCAAGATTGGAGTGGTGAGAGAGAAAGTGGGAAGTTGAGGCAACATGAATCCTGCTTTTTAAATTCTTAACATTTCACTGCTTTTGTCTCCGTCCCAGCCCTTCATTTTATTTTACTTCCCCGCCACCCCAACCAGGAGTGGCAAAACTGAATCTCTGTTCCAAATTAACCTCCTTTTTCTGTTTCTGATTGGAAGGTAAAAATCCCTCCCTCCTTTCCACCCTCCCAAACTATCCCCCTGTTTTCTTGTAATAGATGGCAGGAAAGGCAACTTGGAAAAGCCCTCTGAAGTTTGAGCCAGGGGCTAACCTAGCTGAGCCCTTCCCCACCACCTCTTCTGAAAACTTTGGCTGTTGAATAGGGAGAGAGATATTGGAAAGGGAGGCTCTTGATAGCTAGATGAGGTTTTGTTCATCCACACTGTTCCTGGAAGAGTTAACTTGCTGCTTATGTCAGCTCAATAAGGCAATCAAGAAAAAGTATTGCAGTTACACACTGGAAGCGTGGGGTGGGAAGTGAATTCTGCTAATGCTCAAACAAATTACTCAGAGTTTTAAAATAGATGCAGCATCCACTTGAATCATTTGTTTTTCTTACTGACTCCTCTGATGATAACTTTTTCACTCCCCTTTCAGATTGTGCTTTATGATTAATGGTCTCTGAAGAATAAACTGGTTCAGGGAGAATTGTGTGTTCAGCTTTGCAGTGTGTTGTTGGAAGAGAGAACAGCAGAGCCCGTGTGAGAGTATCCCAGGTATCTTAGACCGTGGTTGATCTTTCATTCCTGCTAGGATGCTTTGACTGTGTCTTGAGGAATTCTAACACAAGATTTTGAACAAGAGGTAGGAAATGGATTGGAAGATGATGTCTATTGGTTTAGACATTCTGGGTTAAGAGTTGTTTTAAGGAATGTTGCTTTTTAAAGGGAAGCTCTTAGCCCCAAACATAAAATACCCCTAGTGGCAGTGCTACTATGCCTCAAGCAAGGCATTTACGTGGAATAAAGGCTGCAGCTTCTGACAAGATTGTAAGCTTGATTTTTTTCAATTTGATTTTTTTTAGCTAACAGTGATTTGTCTTCTTGTATATATCGCCACAGCATTACAAGTTTATATATTTTATGAAGCAAGATGAATGATTGACTAGTTTACAGCTTGATTTAAAAGCTTTTTTCTTAATGTTTTCTTTAGTCTTTTGTGTTGTTTTTTTTTCTAAAGTTACATACCTCTCGATCCCTATTACTTAAAACAATGCAAAGGTTGTGTGAGTATAATGTTTATTTTGTCATAATCACTGCAAACATCATTTCGGAGCACTAGCATCTTTTAACGGAAGTGTATGTGCATCTTTGTGTTTGAACTTCAGTTACAACTTTAGACAACATCTGACAATATTTTTTCCTCAATCTTACTTTTGATTTTGAAGGAAGACAGTTTTGCTTTTTGGAATACGGTGTAGTGCCTGAGACCTCCGAGTCTCCTTACTGGACGTATTATTTTTTTGGCTGGGGAATTCTGGGAGTTGAAATCCAGATTTCTTAGAGTTGCTGAGATTGAGAAACACTGTAATTTGGATTTTATGGCTGTTGAAACAGGTTTGCAAACATTCTACTAGGAAATGAGGATTCTTTGGGTCTTAGGGCAACTTTGGCCTCATGTTCATAACATATCTGCAGACAGTTCTATACGAGGTACAAGGTTGATTAGTTGAATGTTAATCTGTTCAAATGACTGGGATTGTACTGGGATGGTCTTTCAGGAAGGTTCCTATAGTTTTCAGGGCATTCAGTAAAATTACTTTTGCTCAGTCTTTACAATTAATAATACATGAGTGCTACAGACTCATAATCTGGTAAAAAGTGCTTTGACAGATAAAGGGTGCTAAAGGGATTGTTCATCATAGGTTTGTGTATGGTATTTATTGCCCTCTTTAAATGTAAGTAAGGATGGAGGACTTATGACCTCAGCCACATTGGCTCATACCATCAAATGCTGAGAATAAAATTCAGTGTTATCTGGTTGGCCGCAGGTCATATCTTTTGTCTGATGTAACTGTTTGAACCTGGAGAAAATACATTTGTTTGAGCAGTGTCGACAATGAACTTAGTATGACTGTGGAAGAAATAGAGGTCTGGGTGAATTCTAATGCTGTTCAAGACATTGAAGTGAGACAAGTTTAGAGCTGAAAGTATCACCTAGTACAGGAATAACTGTCATTATAGTCCGTGGGACTTCATTCCAGGCATACATGCATCAATTGCCATAGCCAAATACCATATAGTGAAGTATCTGGGGGAAAAAAATCCCCCCCCCCCGTTGGTGTTTCAATGGTGAGGATTGGCTAAACACAATAATTAAACTCTTTCATAATGTTCTAATTACAGTGGAATCTTTGGTTGCAAAGTGGGCAGGGAGAAGGGATTTCATCCGGAACTACAACGGCAAAGGATAAAAATCTTTCATATCCAGGTTTAACTGTGAGTCTTAGATTCTCAGACTGTAGTTTATTATCCTTTTCTGCAGTTTTGTCATGGCTGCACATTTTGTTCAATATGTTTCTGGGGATTTGCACAACTAGGAAAAGTTTGAATGTAAGCCACGGCTGTTGGCTTCACTTGGCAAAAGGGGGCAGTATCAAACAGTGCCTTGGCAATCTGTACGTGTTGATATGTGCATTTTCTTTTTAAGTATTGAAAGATGTGTAATTCTTATCCTCAGTTTATGATTTTGAGATGATCCAATTTGTGGAAATGCTTTCTTTTAAAATAATACTGTTTGCCCGATGCAAAGTTGCTCGGTAAAAACATTTACATTTTTTGAACAAGGAAAAAAAAGCAGCTAATTATAGAGCTGGTTTTCCCCCCTGCTAAATGATTTTGTAGCTAGTTTTAAATTTTATCATGGATGCATTCTTGATGAAAGCTAATATCATTTGTTTTGTAGCCTGATTAAAATTAGTCTTTTATTGTTTAACACAGTAAGCTAAGGAAGATGTAGTGTAGACTCTTATTTCGTTCATCCGGATTTAGGATGGTCTGAACTACAAACCAGTCAAGCCAGAGGACTTTCCAGTTAAATCACGTTCTACTTGTATGCCTACTCACTTAGGAGTAAATACCACTGGACTTTCCACACAAGAAAGAGAGAGAAGGCTGATGTTAGAAATTGCTTGGTTGAAATGCTTGGATTATATTTAGCATATCCAAATCAAAGTCCTTAATTTGGTCTGTAACCTGCCTTTCAAGTAATTCTCACCTTCCCTTTTTAAATTTGGAAAGTGAAATAACAATTTTGGCTCTTTATAGCATTTCCCCCTGAACTCGTTTCAGTCTATTGAGATGTGAGTAATCAGGCATGGAGATTTTGTGTGCCCCATCTGAAATGTATTGCAATGTTCAATTCCCTCTTTACCAATATATTAAAATAACAAGGGGAAAAGATCCTTTAAATTGTGCAAGCAACACATTTTATGGGGCACAAGTTAGAAAAAAACAGAAGGTAGATAGAATAAATGTATCAGCAGAATGTTTTGGAATGTGAAGCTAAACTTTTGTAAACTTTTTTTTTCAGACAAGGGCCCAATAATTTCAGGTGATTTTATAATTTGTGCCAAAAGATTCTTCCCCTCCCCCTCACCAAATAGGGTTTCAGTGTTTTAAATAATGTACCTTTAATTCTCATATATTGGCAATAATGAGAGAAGCTTTACATAGATGTTTTATTTATTTATTTATTTAATCTCCTATTTGAGGATCAAGTTTTTAGGAATATAAATTTGTACTGCAGGTTTTGATGGATATTGTATTCTGGTTAACTTAGGGGGGCACTATGTGATACCTTTAATTCCAGATGTGGTGAGAGTCCAGAACTGAGTCCAGGTTAAAACCAGTACACGATAGAATCAGAGGTGGCCGGTTCCGACTGGTTTGCCCGAACCGGTAGCAGAAATCGCAGTTAGGCCTGCCCACCTGCCCCAGATCTATGCCATCCTATTTAGGCACATTTTTGAGGCTTGGAAGATGCGCACGAGCAAAGTGCATATGCGGAAGGCTGGGCACATGCGTGGAAGGGGTACGTGCACCTGCAAAGCATACCTGCATGAATTGGGCAGGTGCGCACGGGGTGAACCAGTGGTAACAAAATGTAAAACCCACTGCTGAATAGAATGAAATAACTTCCAAATGGAGATACTTTACCAGAATCTACTCTAAAACAAATTGCTAGTTATAGACTGAGAAAGGTGACAGCTATACACAGTCTTACTTTGTATTTTGTTTCTTAAAAATAAGAGTGTTAATTCCTTGAGGGAGTTTTTCTTCCCAGTTATCAGGTGTGTTCTCATTTATCACATCTGTTAATGCTATCTGTGTTTGTACCTGCAATTCTGTCAAAACCTACTTCTGAATCCACATAATGAAGTTTCATATATGGCAACAGTTATATAAAAAGTGTGCCACTTCTTTAAGTTTCAAGATACTTTCATGTGAAAATGGAACATTTGTTTCTAAAAAAAATGTATTTTTCTGTTTTCGACTGAATTATTTTTAAGAACTTCACAGAATCTTGCGCTAGAAATTGGCATTAGAAAATGTAGTTGGAATTTCTATGAAAAGTAGCTTTTGGGAATTGATAGTACAATTTTTATACAGTAGAGAAATGTACATAGAAAAGCTCCATATGTTGTGGCAGTTTCAACTGAATGATTAAAATTTTCAAATGTGCCTTTTAAAAACTGGAATGCTACTTTACTAACTGGGGCAAGAAAATGCTTTGGATTAAATACTGATCTCTGTCCTTATGGGAAGTCCAGGAAGAGGACAAAAAACATCCCTTTTTGGCACAGGAACACCTGGAGAAGTTCAAGTTCTGCTTTTGCAAAGCAACAGAATGACCTGCTCTGAACTTGTATGCATTTATTAATTCAAGCATTTTTCACAGTTATGACCCTGTAAGACCCAAGGAAGTAGTTCTCACACTGATTTGTATTCTCATGGCTGCTGACTGTACACAGCTTTCTCGCCAATTCATGTTCTATTTTGTCATGCTAGCATACTTCCAATATGTTTTCATTTAGAATTCTCTCCAGTATGCTCCTAATGCTTCTCTTGCAGAGATGTGTGATGTTTTCCCCCCTCTTTATGTGGGATCTAGAGATTTGGGACAAAATTTACACAATTCTTGCAACTGTTTTCCTTTGATATGAAGATATGATAGCTGTAGCTCATGGTTATACAACCTTTTGGCCTGCCTGGGCCTCATTGAGTAAAAAGGAATTGTCTTGAGTTGCCTAGCAAATATGCAATATAGTTAATATATACAACCTTTATATTGTTGTTGTTGTTGTTATTATTATTATTATACTACAATCGTATCACAGCGGCCAGTTGTTTCGCTGGATTTGGCATTGGTTACTAGTCGGGCCCCACCTAGGGGCCTAGGACGTTGTAACGTATTTTCGTACTATGCGTGCAGATCCAAGCAGTGCGGCTTTTTGCATTTGACTTATGGTGATTTTGTCAATTTTTAACTGTTTTAAATGTAATTCCAGTGCTTTGGGAATAGCACCCAGTGTGCCAATTACCACTGGAATTACCACTGCTGGTTTGTGCCACAGTCGTTGAATTTCGATTTTTAAGTCCTGGTATTTTGCGATTTTTTTATGTTCCTTCTTGGCGACCCTGCTATCACCTGGTTTTGCGATGTCTATGATTGTGAGCTTATTTTTCTCAACCAGTGTGATGTCTGGTGTATTATGCGCCAGTATTTTGTCCGTTTGTATACGGAAATCTCACAAGATCTTGACCATCTGATTTTCGGTGACTTTTTCAGGCTGATGTTCCCACCAGTTTGTTGCTGTTTTAATATTATAATTTTTGCACAAATTCCAATGGATCATTTGTGCTACTGAATTGTGCCGCAATTTATAATCAGTCTGCGCAATTTTTTTACAGCAGCTGAGTATGTGATCAACAGTTTCATCAGCTTCTTTGCAAAGTCTGCATTTGGCATCATCAGAGGATTTTTCGATTTTGGCCTTAATGGCATTTCTGCGGATAGCTTGTTCTTGCGCAGCCAGGATTAGTGACTCTGTTTCTTTCTTTAATGTACCTGTTGTTAACTATAACCAATTTTGTTTACTGTCCACTTTATCTTTTATTTTTTTCCAGAAATTGGCCATGCAGTGCTTTGTTCTGCCAACTCTCCATTCTTGATTTTATCACATCTTTTCTGTATTCTTGTTTTGTCTGTTGGGCCTTCAGTAGATTTTTGTTCTTTACTTCGATTAATAGATCTTCTTGACTTTCTTTTAAATAATCAGCCAGTGCATGTTTTTCTTCTTCAACTGTTTGCTTCACTTGTAATAATCCTCTGCCACCTGATTTTCGGGGCAGGTACAATCTATCAGTATCACCACATGGATGTAAACTGTAGTGCATTGTCATTAGTTTCCTGGTTTTTCGATCCAAAATGTCCAAATCAGCTTGTGTCCAGTTAACTATACAGCTGTGTATCTTATAACTGGTATTGCCCAGGTATTTATGGCCTTGATTGTATTTCCACCATTCAATTTAGATTTCAAAATTTTCCTAACTCTGTTGGTGTATTCTCGCCTGACAATAGTTTTTACTTCTCCATGCTTGATGTTATCCAACTGCAGAATGCCTAAGTATTTGTAGGCTTCATTTTCGTTGCATTTAATTAGTTGGCCATTGGGCATTTCAATTCCCTCACATGCAGTGATTTTGCCCCTTTTTATGGATAGAATGGCACATTTTTCCATGCCAAACTGCATTGAAATATCGGTGCTGAATACTCGGACTGTGTTTGTCAATGATTGGATTTCTATTTCTGACTTTCCATAGAGTTTCAAATAATCCATATATAGTAAATGCGAATTTTTTTCAGCTTCTTTGGCTGTTTGGTAACCTAATTTCATTTTTTTTAAGATTACTGATAGTGGGATCATTGCGATGATGAAGAGAAGAGGTGAAAGTGAATCACCCTGGAAAATTCCTTGCTTGATATTAACCATTCCGTAGCTCTCATTCCCTACTGCCAACTCAATTCTCCATTGTTTCATCGCCTTTTCAGTAAAGGATGTAATATTTTTGCTAATGCCAGTTGTTTGTAAGCATTTTATGATCCAACTATGTGGAGTGAGTCAAATGCCTTTTTGTAATCAATCCAGACCATATTCAAGTTCGTTTTTCTGTTCTTACAATTTTCTGATATCATTTTATCAATTAGGAGTTGATCTTTTGTGCCCCTGCTCCTTCTTTTGTTGCCTTTTTGCTCTACTGGCAAGATGTTGTTTGTTTCCAAATAATCCATCATGTTATCTGCAATAATGCCTGTGAGTAATTTGAAGGTTGTTGGCAAGCATGTTATTGGTCTGTAGTTTTCAGGTGTTGTTCCTTTAGTTGCATCTTTCTGAATCAAGTATGTTTTTCCAGTTGTCAACCATTCATCAATTTGGCTCTTTTGTAAAATTTCATTCAGTTGCCTGGCCAATATTGCATGTAAACTGGTCAGATATTTGAGCCAGAAACCATGTAATTGGTCCTTTCCAGGTGATGTCCAATTCTTTACCTTTTTTACTCGATTTTTGACCATCTCAGTTGTTATCTCTAATACTTGCATTTGTTTGTTGCTAATGATTTTCTCAAAGTCATGTATCCACTTTGCTTCCTTATTGTAGTCCTTTGCATTTTCCCACAATTCTTTCCAGAATTCAACTGTGGCCTGCTTTTCTGGTTTTTCACTTTTGGTGTCACCATTCACATTAAGACTTTGATAAAAACGCCATTGGTCTGATCGAAATTGCTGATTTTGTTTATATTGGATGATTCGTGCCTCATATCTTTCAATTTTTCTAGCTGTTGCTGTTATCCGCTGTTTTACAATCTCTACAGCTTCATTGATGTTTCTTGTATCCAATCGATATCTTCTGATTAACAGATCTATGGTTTTGTTGTTTTTAAGCCGTTGCTCATGCATGTTCTTTAAATTACTAGCATCTGCCCTTAATTTTTTGACTTTTTGTTCTAATCGGATTTTCCACTTTGGCTTTGATGCTTTTTCTGTTGTGTGACTAGGTACTTTGATTTTAATGCCTAGTTCATTAGTGACTATTACAGCTGCGCTGTACATTAACTGGTTCGTTTCCAAGATGGATCCCGATTCAATTGTTGAAAACACTGCATTAACCATTTTCATGATAGGGGCCAAAATTTTCTTAGGCACAGTTTTTAGTGATGGTAAACATTGCCTTTCCTCATTAAGCAGAAAATGCTCCATGATCTTATCCTTCAATTCTTTTTGTTTTTGAGTTAGTTCATCAGTTGGTTCAGTGATAACTGGTTCTAGTGGTGGTGGTGTTATTTCCTCCCTGAGAGCTTCTTCTGGGAGTTCTACTATAATGTCTTTAGTTGTGTCTTGAATATCAGTTATTTCTGCTTGTGATATTGTTTTTTGGGTTTTGCAATTTGCCTGAATTTCCTCATGTTCAACTTCACTAAACACTTTATTCCGTATAATAAATCGCCTTTGATCTGCTAGTCGTTGTGCACTAACATTTGAATCTGGATATTGTTGTTTCCTTAATTCATACATTCGCTTTAAATAGCCTCTTTTTTCTGGCTCTGGGTTGTAGTAACAGGCCATTATGGCACGGTTTTCATCTGCACTATATTTTTGTCGTTTTGTTGGCTGGTCCACTTGTAGCCCACTTGTCGACGGATGTCCAGGGACCCCAACATCCGCCGTGGCCCTTGTTAACCCGCGTGACGACCGATGCGGTATGGAATTCTTATTCGTTTTTTTCACCATATTGTATGGGTTGGCGGGGTTTTTTTATGGGACCAGATGCCAACCTGACCCCAACCCTCCTCCTTTCTCATCCGGGCTTGGGACCGGCAACAGCGGAGTTGTTGTTGTTGTTGTTGTTGTTGTTATTATTATTATGAATACCCATGTGGCTTGTGGACCGTGGGTTGGAAATGCCTGTGTTGTTATTGTAGTTTCTCACAAATGCTTACTGAATGTATAAATGTGTAACATCTTTCAACTCTATGAATATTGGAGCGTGTACCACTTGAAGGGAAAAAGATATTTATTTCCAGTACTTGTCTGCAACAGTATAAACCTAATTCATCTTTTGACTATCTGACCCTGGAAAAAGATACAGATGCTTTTAGAAAGTTGTTAGTAGATGATCAGATCGCCTTTTTGGTCTGAAGTACTGCAGAGCGCTAACATATTGGAATCTGCTGCATAGAAAGAAGCAGCATGGGTGACCTCATTGGCTTTCTGTCTCATCCTTTATTCTTAAGATCTTATTAAAGCATAATGATATGATAAGCGATTACCTGGTCATTTAAATCTGTACTTTACTGAATAGCTGGAGCTCCTCTTATAATTGGTCCACAATTGCTGATGTTGGGGGGGAAAAGGACATAGCAGCCCATCCTATGAGGTCCTACGGGTCATATTTATGTTTCAAATGCTGCTGCTTTCTAATTTTCATTTTCCTGATTTACTGCTTGAGTGCCTCTCTGGAGGTATTGCAGTGTGGTACTGCTGTCCTTGCAGTTTATTGTATATCAAAATATATGCATGTTGCACTTGGGACCACAGCATCTAGTTGGAATTTCAAACGTCACTTCTGTTGTGGATTTATTCCCAATTTATCTAAGCAAAAATTCCACAACTCTGTTTAAATGCAAGCTGCAGACACTGTACTGAGTCATTGTAAGCTTTACCTCTACCTTATGACAAATGGCGACATTACTTCTTCCTCCAAGGTTGACAGTAATATCCCATAAATGTATTCCCGTTTGGTTGCCTGCTGCCTCCTTTTTCTCTGCAATTGACTGTTGACTTACTGCATTCAAAGGTAATTATCTTTTTCGACCTCAGGTGCATTCATTGCTTCATTTGCCTTTTGGACAATCCTCATAAGCAGCTAGATGAACTGCAAAATTTTCCGATTTATATGTGGTGCTCGTGGATTGCTGAGATAGGAAAGACTGAAGGATTGGGATCCTTCAGATGCTGTTAATCTACAGCTCTCAGCATCTTTCCCTATGGGCAATGCTTGCTGGGGAGTTATAAATCTCTTTCTACTTATTCTCCTTCTTCTCCTTCTCTTTCTCCTCTTCCTCCTCTTCCTCCTCCTTCTCTTAAAGGGTGTAATACATGGTGGATGGCATGAAGACTTGCCTTTTATTTTTATTGTTAATTGTGAAGATACCTCTTGAAGTAATAGATGATGAATACATATATCATATTGAATATTACATGCCAAACATTCTCCTTTGCCCCTTTTGATTATCTAGGACCGTCTCCTGCTTCACAGAAGAAATGTGCATCTCATTTTTATTGCATAGGTTTTGAGACAAAAGTGTTAAGAGACGGATGAATTATATGAAGCATATAACAGATGGAAGATACACAGTCATTTCTACCAGTGGAATCAACAAAGGCAGCTGGTAGATACAACAGTAAGAACTATAGAGTTGGAATGGATTGAAATACATTTATATTTTAGAGTTTTGAATAACATTCTGTTATGAATGTACTCATAGCACGCAGCAATAATTCTTCAAAATATGTATTGATAGGATCGCAAAACAAGTTATAGGTAGTCCTTAACTTTCAACTATTCATTTAGTGACTGTTTGAAGTTACAGTGATGCTGAAAAAAAATGAATTATGATCAGTTTTGGCACTTAGAACCGTTGCAGCATCCCCATAGTCACGTGATCAAAATTCAGGCGTTGGCAACCGGCATGTATTTATCACAGTGGCATTGTCTCAGGAGCGGTGGTGGTGGTGTAGTGATTAGAATGCAATACTGTAGGGCTAACTCCCTGCTCACTCCAGGAGTTTGATCCTGAGTGGCTCAAACTTGACTCAGCCTTCCATCCTTCTGAGGTGGGTAAAATGTGGCCCCAGATTATTGGAGGCAATATGCTGACTTTGTAAACTGCTTAGAGAGGGCTGTAAAGTGGTATGTAAGTCAGTATATAAGTGCTATTGCTATTACTATCATGTGATCACCATTTATAGCCTTCCCAGCTGGCTCCCCACAAGGAAGGTCGATTGGGACAGCCAAAATCACATTAGTCATTTAACATCTGCAGTGATTTGCTATGGCAAAAATTCCTAAAATAGAGCAAACTCACTTAACAACTGCCTTGCTTAACAATGGAAATTTGGGTTCTATAGTCACAGTAAATGGAGGACTACCATAAGAACTTTTTTATTGAAAATGACTCAAGGGTCACCAAGTGCACTTTATGATATTGTCTTGTTTGAATCACATGTTTACCAAGTTCTTGGTCATTTGGGATAAATTCATCTTGGGTGGTAACATTTGGCATGAATCTGCTGTTTTGATACATTTAGAATGCCATTCAATCCTTAGGAGATGTAATGTTAAAGACATAAAGTGGGGAGTGCTGTTCATATGCAGAAGGCTGAAGTTTTCTTAAGAAAAGTAGAGAAAGTGTACGTTTCCTAAGTCCATAATGCTACAACCAGTATTTTGACAACTATATCTGTAATGTACTTTCCTCTCTTATTTATTTGTATGTTATTTCATAAATTAGCTTTCTTGAATTTTAGGAAAAAATGGAATGTTAAAATAAACTTCTGTATTTTTAAATCTTTTGCAATTTATTGTAGTAAAGTTGTTCTAACAGCATATTGCTAGCCATAAGTGAATTTACAGAGATACCTTCTCAGCTCAGAAACATATTACTTGGATAAATGACTTTCTTTCCATCAATTATGGCATTTGGCCACAGTTAGAGAAAGTTTTCTGCCCAGCTAGCAGTTTGAAAGCATGCAAATGCAAGTAGATTAATAGGTACTACTTTGGTGGGAAGGTAACAGTGTTCCATGCACCTTTAATGTAAAGCCATACTGGTCACATGACCACAGACATTGTCTTTGGACAGCACTGGCTCCTTCAGTGAAGAAATAGAGATGAGCACTGTGCCCTAGAATCAGAAATGACTGGTCAGAGAAACTTTTACCTTTGACTAGAGAAAAGTGAGGCGTCACGTAAGTCTTTGGATTTTAAGGTAAAGATGCTGTTGGGTCAAGCTGGACTTCTGATGGCTACATGAAAGCATTTTTTTCTTGCCAACAGTATGGCGGCTTTTTACCTTTATCTTCTTCCAAGAAGTCTTTTTGGCTGATCCTTGAATTCAAGTTTTGATTAGACTTGACTCTGCATCCTTCTGAACTGAGACAAGGTCATTCAAGTGCTGCCACCTGCTGAGAACCCCTCCCAAAACTGCCATGTTTCCCTGAAAATACAACCTGTCCTGAAACTAAAGCCTTGCCACATTTTTCATGTGGGCAAAAATATAAGCCCATCCGTGAAAATAAACCCCCTGGACAACCCCCCTCTCTGGCCAGGCAGAGCACCGCTCACTAACATAGCGGTATCCTGAAGGTGCCAAGCCACAGGAGCCGGGGGGGGGGAAGGCTCTCACATTGCCACCTTTGTGATACCGCTAGGTTGGGGAGTGGCGTTCTGCCTGGCCAGAGGGGCGAATTGCCGGGTGGCTGCTCCCTTGCGAACTGGCTCCCGAGGAGCCCAGCACAGCCTCAGGCCTCTAAGAGAATCTTCCAGACAGAGTCTTCCAGCAGCCAGCCCACAACCATAGAGCGCACTCCTAGAGCAGCCGCTGCTGTAAGACTTAACAACTGAGTTTGGGAGTTTGGAACCAGACAAGATGTTATGCTTGGAGTGTGGCGGTGGCTGCTGCTGCAGGAAGAGCTGGGCCCGGACATGTTGAGGCTAGGAGGCATGCCTGCTGGGGGCAGAACAGGTGCTCGTGCAACCCCCTTCTCCAGCCGGGCAGAGCTCCAATCACTGACCTAGGGGGTATCCCTAATGTGCCATGCTGCAGGAGCTGGGGAGCAGGCAGAGCGCGATGTGGCTTGGCGCCCTAGGGATAACCCCTAGGTCAGTGAATGGCGCTCTGCCCGACTGGAAAGGGGGGTTGCCGGGCAGTTGCTCGTGAGCTTGGTCACCTCATGGCTGCTTCGACCCTGAGGCTGTGCCCGGCTCTTCGGGAGCCAGTTCGCAAGGGAGCAGCTGCCCGGCAACCCCAAAACAATAAGCCCTCCCCTATAATAAGCCCAAGGCCATATTTTGTAAGTAAAAAGAAAATAAGACCCTGTCATATTTTCGGGGAAACACGGTAGTCTTAACATCTCCTTCTTTTTAGGGATGACAAATTACTGTAGCCTATGAAATACAGTATGGCATTTCTTTGGAAGATTTGCATATGTTTTTATATGCGAGAACGTGTAGGGGGTCTATCATATTTCATTATTTCTTTTCCATTTAAAATGAACTACAAGGACATGAGAGACTCACAGGTAGCATGATTATTCATGGGCCTATCTGAGTACAAAGCAGTTCATTGTTGTGCCTGTGCAGATATACTTTTGCTTGATGTTTAATTTTCTTTGCCCAAGGATTAAACATTTTATAAGTGGTAAGGGGATAATTAAAAATATAATCATTTGCCTGTAAATGTATTAGATCTCTTCTCCCTCGTATTATTCTTTTCTCATACAATCAAATACAAAACCTCTCCCTATGTGTCTAAGGTGCTGATGGGGTAATGCTATGTCTTGGGTGTATGTGGCGTGCATTCACGCATGCACACATAGATACATGTGTGCGTGTGCTTGAGGCTGTTGGCAAGTTTAAATCTTACTCTTCATTTAGGTACCCACTAAAATGAACAATTAAAGGATTGGAGTGCAGCAATGTGATTTTTCTGCTTGAATCCTTGAGTAAAAAAATGAGGATTTAGTAGTTATTTGTCAAGCAGAGAGGTGCAGAGTAATTTTATTGTGTGATTTCATTTTCCCCAGATACCAGAACCACATGCTGAAGTTGCTTTACAAATGGCTTAGGTAGTTCCTGCTATCTAAAAAAGTGAGCAGTGTGATGTACTTTTTAAGCATTTTGTCTTGTAACAAATGCAGTATTTTTCCCTTGGAGTCTAATTTACTAGCTTTATATTGTAGTTTGTGTGTAGCTTGGCAGTAGGAAAATAAAAACAGCATTGAAATGTTGTTTATATCTTAGAAATATTGAAGCATCTTCTATTTGGAACCAGCTTTTCACATCTATATATCTTTGAGTTGACTTATGAGCTAGGCTGTGCTGTGTTGCCTTTGAAAATTATAGTTTCATTATGCTAACATTAGGCTAATGGCATTTGTGTTTTTTTAAAAAAAACTTCTTCATAGATGTAGTTACAGATTTTTCATTTGGACACAATTTCTCTGTTAATAACAGTGCTATTGAGAAAACTAAAGCAAGTTAAATTGCAATTTTAGCGATAGTGTGCTGCCTTTAATTTTCGGTCAAGAAAACAATTATTGGTAGGATTTGAACCTAGAGGTTTGTACTAGTGAGGCAACACTTAGCCATGGCCTTGCTCAAGGTTACTTATGTCTTGGTCACCTCCTGTCTAGATTACTGCAATGTACTTTATATGGAGCTGCCCTTAAAGACCACTTGGAAATGTCAACTGGCCCAGAAAACAGCAGGACGCACAGTAATGGGGATCTGTAGGTTTGCCCCTAAAACACCTCTGATATGCAAGCTGCATTGGCTTCTAGTTTCATTCTGGATGCAATTCAAGGTGCTGACCATCTTCTTTAAAGCCATCCATCCATGTCATAGAGCCAGGTTATCTGCAGGACTGCCCTTCCTTAAGGATACCTATCACCAATTGAAATATGGTGGGCATGTTCCTAGTCCCTAAATATCTGATGGGAGCTAGGAAGTGTTCCTTTTCCATGGCATCTTCTGCCCTATGGAACATTCTGCCACCAGATGTTTGGCACACCTCCACCCTTTTATCGTTCCATAAGGCTTTGAAGACCTGGTTTCCCCTCAAGCATTGAGAGAAGTCTAGATCTGTGATGGCAAACCTATGGCAACGGTTTGGGAACAGACTTCCTGTTTGTGTGTTGGGTTGTTTTTCACCCTCCCCAGGCTCCTAGAAAGCTTCTCGAGTCTGGGGAGGGCGAAAAACAGACCTACCGGGCCCACCGGAAGTCAGAAAATGGGCTGTTTCTGGCCTCCAAGGGGCCCGGGGGTGGGGGGCAGGGAGGCCATTTTTGTGGGACGGGGGGGCACATGCCCATACGTAGGGGCACAGCGCATGGAGAGCATTAAATTATGGGGGTGGATATTGATTATCTGCAATAGCCAGATAATCCTACATTACAATGGATTGGTGTCAGGTTTTGTTGTTTATAATGTTTTAATGTATTAATCAATTGAGTTTTACAGTTTTAAAATGATTTTATGTGCCTTTTAATTTTTGATTGGGAGCTGCCCAGTTATTTTGAAAGACTGGCAGCTATATAAACGTACAAACAAACGTTTCTTTGAAAGTAATATTGGTCCTTTGATGCAAATTTGAAACCCATCCTGAAAACTCACAGTGATTCTTTGTGCTGATAAGGCACAATTGAAATAGGGTGGGCATGTTCCTAGTCTCTTCCCCTAAATATTATCATCTGATGGGATTCAGGGGGGAATTTCTGTTCCATTTAGAAGGCCCTGGTAAAAAAATAAAGAAACATGTTGCCTACACCAATGTTCCTATTTGTATTTAAAGTTATTTGAATAGCTTAAGGTAGTTAGAGTCTAATGATAATGATTATGCTCCTGTTTATCACTCTACTCAATCAGTAAGTATACATTGATTCTGTATTCCCGAAGGGATTGTTCCATTTTGGAGGAGAGGTATAGATGATAAATTTTAAAGGCTTTTGCTGTAGAAACCCCAAGAACAGAGGAATTTCCATGTTGTGGAATACACTGAGTCAGAAATGATTGACTTGACAAGATAGTTTTCTCCATGTTTTTGTATGGAACAGGGATGAAATTGGATTTGTTCTTAGGTGTTTTGAAATAGCGCCACGTTGAAAGAATTTATACTGCTTGAGAGAATGAATTCAGATAGTCTGCTAGGTAAGAGCTCACATGCCATAAACAATGATGCATTGATCTGGACCTTAAATAACTAGTTTCCCTAGACCCCACTTGCCTTTTAAAGTTTTTTCATTGTTGAAATAAAAGACCTATTGTTGCATAAAAAGGATTGACATGCTTATAACTCTCAGGATTTTGTTAGCCTGGTATCTTCCTGCCTTTGACAGCAGTGCATAGATTCTAAGTGTGTTACTATCGTCAGTCTAGGAGACAGGAATGAATAAGAAAAGGAAGCCTAAAACTTTTCCTTTTATGGGTTGTGCTGTAAAAGGGCTCATGGGATTTGAAGTATGACTGGACATCAATCCTGTAACCTCTCTCCTGCCTACTACGAGATTGTAAGATGAGGCTGCTATATCTTGTGAACAATCAAAAAATATTTCCAATCAAATAGTCTTTTTCTCTGGAGGAACCTCCACAGCAGTAGCCCAGCTGATAAAAAAGATCCTAAAGTGAAATGCATTGTTTATTCATAAACTTGCCATATGTCATTTAATCTCTGCCAGGTTGATGCTGCTTGCATCACGCACAAGAAGATTTGTGCATTAAAGCAGAGAAATTATAACCTACATAGCAAGTCCCACACAGCCATGTTTGATTTAAAAAAAGGGGGCGGCTTCTCAAGACAAAGTGGAAAGGTAAGATCCCTCCAGAAAGCTTGGTTTTATTTAAAACCATGGCAATAAGAGATCCAGGCACAGTATATTCCTAAAATTAGGAACATGGCCCCAAACTCTAAGAAGAGAGGGTGCATGGTTGATTAATATAGGTAGTCCACAATTGAGCCCAAAAATTATTTTGCTAAGTGAAAAATTTGTTAAGTGAGTTTGTCCCATTTTACGACTTTTCTTGCCACATTTGTTAAGCGAATCACTGCAGTTGTTGCATTACTAACACAGTTGTTAAGTGAAACTGGTTTCCCCCGTGACTTTGTTTGTCAGAAGGTGACAAAAGATGATCACATGACATCAGGACACTGCAACTGTCATAAATGTGAATCAGTTGCCAAGCAACTGAATGCAAATCACATGACTATGGGGATGCTGCAATGGTCATAAGTGTTAAAAATGGTCATAAGTCACTTTTTTCAGTGTTGTTATAACTTCAAAGGGTCACTAAGTGAACTGTTGTAAGTCAAGGGCTATTGTACAGTGAAAAAAGCTGGTAGGGTCAAACAAATACCATTTACAATGTGGAAGATGACCTGCCCTAACAAAATGGGCTGTAAGAATAACCTTGAGCAACAAGTGGAATCCCCACAATCCAGACTTAGATTGTGATGAAAGATAAAAGTCAAATAAAAGAAATTTTAATCCAAAAGACGAATGTAATTTGAGAAAATGTCTCAGACATGATTTTTCCTGGTATTCGTAAAGGTAAGGCAGAGAGGAGGGGGAGGCACAGACTTGCAAATTTCTATTAGTGAAACCCTATAAATAAATAGTATTAGCATTCATAACATTGATTTGCTAGACTGGTCTACCTTGAAGGGCTGACGTCTAATGGAGAAAACAGATGACTGGCAAAAGAAATTCAAAGAGAGAGTGAGGGAGGCAAAAAAACCAATTCTAAGCAGTATATGGCCAAATCTGTGAAGATAGATACCGTATTTTTCGGACTATAAGATGCACTGGAGTATATTACGCACCATGATTAATTAAATTTTTTAAAAAGTGTTTGCACTTTGCAGGCCTCCCAAACCCTCTGCATGCCTCATCCCC
Organism: Thamnophis elegans; assembly: GCF_009769535.1. NCBI lineage: Eukaryota > Metazoa > Chordata > Lepidosauria > Squamata > Natricidae > Thamnophis > Thamnophis elegans. The sequence continues at coordinate 53,700,376 of NC_045541.1, forward strand.
CCCCCCCAAATGAGCATTCAGAGCTTTGGGAGGCTTGTAGAGTGCTCCTAGGGGCGGGGGAAATAACCAAAAAAATGGTCCGTTTTTTGCTTTTTTTTGTCCTCCACAGCCCTCAGGAGCACTTTGCAAGGGGCAGGGTTTCGGTAGGCCATAAATGCTGTATTCAGTGTACAAAACGCAGCCAGATTTTCACCCTCTTTTTTGAGGGAAAAAGGTGCTTCTTATACTCTGAAAAATACGGTAATTTTTGCACTGAATACAGCATTTTTTGCCTCCCGAGCCCCCCCTCACCAAAATGGCTGTCCATAGCCTCTAGGAAGCTTTTAGAGAGCTCCTGGGGGCTGAGGACGGCAGAAATGAGCAAAAATTAGCCCATTTTTTGCTCAATTTTACCCCAACCCGCAGGAGCACTCTATAAGCTTCCTAAAGGCTATCCATGCCTTTTTAATGAAAAACGGGCCTGTTTTTGCGAAAAACAGGCCATTATTTGCTCATTTTTGGGCCTCCCCCCCAGGACCACTCTGAAACCTCCCTAAAGGCTATTCATACCTTTGGGGGGGGGGCAGGCCGTTTTTGGGAGGTTTGCAGAGTGCAAAAACTTTTTTAAAAATTTTCCTCTTCAAAACCTTGTTGCGTCTTCTACTCCGGTGCGTCTTCTACTCCGAAAAATATGGTATTTGTCAAATACAGTAGGGAAGGAAGCCATTCAGGGGGACTGTTGGCTCCTTGGGTGGAATCAAATGTGTGCTAAGAGGAGAAATGGAAATTACAGAGGAGCTGAGTGAATTCTTTGTTTCCATCTTCATAAGAGAAAAATTGGGGAGATCTTTGAGCTTGAGCTCTTGTTCTCAGGAAAGGAATCAGATGAATTGAGCCATATAGTGAGGAGAAGAAATGCTTGGCCTTACTGACAAATTGAACCTGAACAAATCACCAAGCCTCAGTGGCATCCACCCAAGGGTTATTAAGGAGCTTAAAGTTGAGATTGTGGATCTTTTAACTAAAACACACAACCTCTCTCTGCTATTGGTCTCTGGAGTTGAGGACTGGAAGATAGCCAATGTAACTCCAATTTTTAGGAAGGGCTCAGAGGGATATCCAGGAAATTATAGGCCTGTCAGGTTAACATCTGTTCTGAGGAAGATAATAGGAACTGCTACAAAAGATAACATTCCCAGATTTAGAGATACTGGTCTAGCTCAAGAATACGTAATATGGCTACATTAAGGGAAGGCCCACTCTAATTAATTAACTAGAACTTTTTTTTTGAGAGTATTAATAAACTTGTGGCAACTTCATTTGCTTAGATTTTGAAAAAGTCTTTGATAGTTCCTCATCAAAGACTTCTCAATAAACTGAACTGTTGCACAATTAAAAAAGCAAAACCTCTTGTGGATAAGCAGCTCTGTGAAAGGGATGGGCAGTTTCTAGGGCTTGATAAATAAATAAAATAAATTAATTGGTTAAAAAAAATAGAAAGCAAGAATACATTGGAGGAATGTAACTAATCGGGTCTCCTAACGTTTCCATTCTAGGACCAGTACTTTTTAACATATTTATCAAACATCTGGCATCAGTCATGATTAGTAGAATAGCTAAGTTTGCTGATGACACTAAAAGCAGCAAAAACAATAAAGGGGTTATGTTCTTTCAATGTGAGCACATGAAAAGTGATGCACATTGGCCCCCCAAATCCTGACCACCTATATCGACTAATGAGATCAGAGCTAGCAGTAGCCGATGAGGAAAAAAATCTGCAAGTAATGGTAAACAGTTCAATGAAGACATTGACATAGTATGAATTCACTGTCAAAAAGGCCAGCAGCGTGTTGGGGATAATAAGAATATTGAAAACAGAGTTGCCAATATCATGATGCCCTTATATAAATCAATGCTGCTACTGCATCTGGTACATTTTGTGCATCAAAAAAAGGATATAGTGGAGCTAAAGAAGATTCAGAGGAGGACAATTAAAATGATCAAAGGTCTGGAGAAGTTTCTCTTTGAGGAAAGATTGTAATATTTGAGGCTTTTTAGTTTAGAAAGGGAGTGAATGGGAAGGGATATGATTGAAGTGTACCAGGAGAAGCTATTTTCCCCTTTTTCATCGACTTACAGCCACAATTGGAAGTTGTGGTGATCATGGCTGTTAGTCTTGATGGCAGTATGAAGGCCATCTGCTAAGACACCAATATGGTTCCTTGTGCATTTGGTTGGCCACTGTGGGAACAGAGAGCTAGACTAGATGGAGTAGAGGTCCAATGCATCAGGGCACTGCATATATTTGTAAGTATATGCTGCTCTTAACAACTATTCCCTGTTTAGTAAGAACAGCTGATCTTTATATGACCCGCTAACTATCATATTTCCCAATAACCCATAACCCATAGGAGTTCTTGTTAAAAGCAATGGAACCAGGTTGGGCATAATTCTGGGTTTTATTTTATGGTACAGTAATATGCTATTTCAAATTGTTGTTGAGAAAGTTCTTTAATGTGGGGCAGGGAAACAGTATGACCTGCTTTGAAAAAAAAAGTTTTATGAAATAATTTTAAATTCTCCTATATCAGAAGTTCATATTTTGAAGTTCTTTTCTGTCTGAAATTCTCAGCTCATTAGTCAAGTGTACCAATGAGGCTATTTGCCTATATTTAATCATCAAAAGCTTTGGAAGCAGCCATCAAACCCTCAAACCTATTACCAAATTGTAATTTTTAATGTGATAAATGGAAGAAATTACCTGAGGACTAAGCCCATAACATTACACTCATATTTGTATTTAATTAAGTTAATTGAATTTAATGTTTATACTGGCTCTGTTTACATTTTGCAATGCAAACTCGGGCCTGCAGTTCAAAGGCAGAGTATCCTCCGCCCCAGTCATTACAGAAGAGTATATTTATGAAAGACCATAAGTATATTTGGTAAGCTATCATGATGTTACCATTCAGTTCTTTGACCCCCAGATAGTATTTAATCATTCAGGTTTTGCTGGTGATCTTCTTAAATAATTATTTTCAAAATTATACTTTCCATCTCCACGGTAATACCAATTCTTTTAGATCCAGATTTTTTTTCCTTTGTGAACTAACACACAAATCACAATGGTATGATGATTTTTTAAAAAAAGAATACATGCTGAAGTTCAGCTGTTTAATGAAGTGGACCATTTAATATTTGAAAGAAAATATTTTCTTTGACCACAGCCTTTTAAAAATGCAATGAAATAATTTAACCTTCTTTTATTTATTTTCTGTGGAAAGCTAACATACCTCCTGGTTATGCTGTGCTGATAGACATAATTAAAAGCTCATAGATCATTGAAATTGCACAGTTACTGTAGCCAGCCTAGCCAGATTAGAATAAGTGAAGCCAGGGCATATTTGTCACTGAGGTATTATAGAAAAGGATATTTGGAAATATGCTTCATATGCTGCTTTGAAATGGTGTGATTCTCATGACCAACTTCTGGAACAGATTGTTACGATTGTAGGAGGTTGTCAAAAGCAGATTGATGTGGGTAAAATATTTTATTTTAGATTCCATTTCCCTCCACAGAAAGGAAACTATGGATCTATTTGCACTCTCTATGGGTCCAACAGCAACTTGTAAATGAAGAATGGGGAGATTGGGGAGGAGGGTCATCAGATTTTCATTATGTAAAATGTAAACTGTAAACCTAACTATCAGATATATGGAAAATAGATGGTTGTATGTGGCCCCTGAGTGACAGGAGAGTCTATAATAGTGAAACTCAAGTTAGATTCCCTTTCTTTTCATTTAATTTTAACTAAAATTAAATATAGTGAATATGATTGCGTCTAAGTTATGTACTATTTCTTCCCTTTTATGACAATAAAGGTAAAGGTTTTCCCTTTTTTCTGACTTTAGAGGGTGATGCTCATCTCCATTTCTTAGCCAAGGGAGTCACCATTGTCCAAGACATTTCTGTGGTCATCTGGCCAGCATGACTATATGCTGATGTGTATGGAACGCAGTTACTTTCCCACCAAATTGGTATCTATTTATCTACTCACATTTGCATGTTTTCGAACTGCAAGGCGGGGCAGGAGCTGGAGCAGGATCTTGGATTTTGAACACAGGCTGTCAGCTTTCCACCTGATACACTCAGCCCATGGTGCCTCCTTTACCACAATACAAACTAAATTTGGTGGGCCATTATCTCCCTCAGCCATGGTACCCCTTTTACCATGATACAAATTATAATTTGGTGGGCAATCTCAGTCACTGGGTTGGCTAAGAGGAGAGTAAATAAAAACTGAGAATTATACATGGAAAACCTATGTTTTTTCATTCAATTAAAATTCCTTGCTGTGGTTGGTTACCTACTCAAGATATTCTTGTTTCCTTAATGGGCAGCATAGAGAACCATGGTGACTTTCTGCGTATTTGGTACAGGAGGCCTGGATCTCTTGGCAGTATGCTCTGCATGAAATAAATCCCTGCACATTGGAAAAGAGCTTGTCAGGGAAAAGGCCTGATTAGAATGCCACCCCCCTTGATTTGTTAGTGTGGGTCCATTGAAAAATAGGATGCCAGCCGAAAGGTGCAGAAGTTCACTTTCTGTTTTACATATTGGCAAATCTGCATAATTGAATCTCAGCTTAAAAAGAAAACGGGGCCTTGCTGTTTTGAGTGAAAGCCAGGTAGCGATGCTAGTGGCTGGTGAAGAATGGAAGAATAGGCCGCTGCAGGATTTGTTAAGAAATGAAGGCAAATGAAAAGAAGAAACATACCAGTATGTTTATATATACTCTGTTCTGAATAAGGAGGAGGTAGATGGAAATTTTACAAACAGAATTTTGGGTGGTGCTGTTTTGCTTCTTGTGCCTAGATGAAACATGCTTTGGGATGTTTTGCTGAAGCTATTTTCTAATTTTAGTTATATCCCTTAGGACCAATATTGACAGGTGGGGAGATAGTGGAAAACACAGTTGCTTAAGGCAGGGGTCTTCAACTTTGGCAACTTTAAGCCTGGTGGACTTCAACTCCCAGAATTCCCCAGTCTACTGGGAATGCCCCCCCCTAACTGGCTTAATCCATTAAGACCCCTGCTTTAAGGGATTTTCTCAAGGCAACCTGTGGTTCAATGGCAAAGAATTGGGGAAGGCACAGTTTCAGTCAACAGTGGAAAGTAATCTAGCTCTTTGGGTTTGATAGAACACTGGATGATTTATAATGTTTTATAGTTGGTTTGTTGATTGTGGGTTGTAGCAGGTTGCTTCAAGGACTTTCCTACATAATCCAAAACATGGCAGAACATGAATCGAAGAGCACACCTTAATGTTCATGCAACTTTTATACACGAATAAGCATGCCATTTGATTTCCCCTTTTAGTTTTCTTCACTGCACCATTGTTTTAAGCATCGTATGAGATCGTGTGCTGTGAAGCTAATTTTTCAAATATTTTCTTATCAAATCCATACTGTGCCTGCTTCTGTTGGGTTAAAGTTCTTTTTGCCTTGCTTTACTCAATGAAAACAACTAGACTCCACAGGGCTGCTCTGTCCAACTGGGAGAATCTTAGAGGTTGATTAATTCAGCTGCAGTTAATAAAGGCATGGCCACTTCTTTTCCAAACAGTTGAAGTATATCATTCTGTACTTACAGATGCAAGATAGCTTAATTGTAAGTTTCATCTCCAAGAATTCTGGCAATTGTATTTTGGAGTAGAAAACAGAAGTCACTCAGAGCCCCTGGAATTCAAACATGAGAGTTCTCTATCTCTGAAGGAAGCCGCGGCTATTAAACTTGGTATTTTAAATTACAGATCAATTACTTGTTGATTGTTTTGGTGCTTGCTTTATCTTGACTGTATTCACACAGTTTGCTAAGCCAGAATTATGTTTTGTGTTTTTGGGTATGTGTGAGGTTGGATTGAAATTAAGATGGGGGCTTTCTCCATAGTGAGGGGGGAGGAGTATCCAGAATGGGTTGACCTTGTCCTCTCATGATTGGATGAGTCAGATAAGCTCTTTGGGCAACGCCCCCTGGCCACCAGGTATTCCCCTTTATTTGACTCATCCACTCACTGGAAGGGTGCACCATTCTGAACCTCCAGTAATTTACAAAGGATTAAGGAAAATAAGCTTGGACTGGGCGAATCCTGCCTTCCTACATTGCGCACAGCCTCCTCCTGCAAGGACTGGACTGCCACAAGCCCCCTGGGGCAGCACAATGCCCTGGCCACTGAGTGAGACTGGAGTCACTCAGTGAGGACCTTTGCCGGGCAAGCAGGAGGAGAGGGCACAAGCCTCCTGGAGGCAAGGCCTTGCCGCAGAGGTTCACAGGCGCAGGAGCTCTCCCCTGCTCACCTCGGGTTGAGCCATGAACCACAGTTTGTTAAAAAGCCCTGGAGGGCCTGCGCTGGCAGCGATCACCAGAGAACAAGGTGAGAGCCGGAGAGGCTCAGAAAGAGCTGCGGGAGGGAGGGGGAGGTGAGGGAGAGAGCCTCTAGCGGCAGCGGCAGTCGCATGGCAGCCTGCAAAGGCACAAGCCATTTCCATGTGCTCCAGCAAAGAGGAGCTTTTTGAATTTGGAGCCAGGGGCCATCTTGAAACCACATGGTCAAAGATGGTGGCCCCCAGCAGCTCAGAGAAGGCCAGCAGGAGCCGAGCTCTCAGCCCTGCAGCAACAACCACCACCGGAGGCTCTGAGGAGCCCTTAAAAAGGTTAGAAACCATCGCAGAGGCATTAGCCAAGGTCGGGGGAGGAGGGCAAAGGCCAAAAGGAGGCATATCTTCATCAAGGGGGTTAAAGAGGCAGGTGGTGGATCAATCCTCCCCTCCAAGCCTACCTTCAAGATGAATCACAGAAGCAGCTGCCACAAGGCCTGCAGCAGGAAGAACCCCCCCTTCCCCCTCAACCTGAGGAAAGATTACCACTATGGCAGGGCGAAAGAAAGGAACTCCTCCCCCCAGGGGAGGATCCCCTTCGGCTTTGTCATCTGGTGTTCCAGCAACCTTGCTATCACAATTTATGCAAGCCCTATTCTGTCCCTTTCTGATTGCTGAGTAACAGGAGAATTCCAGAGGCTTCTCCTTTAAGAACACTCCCCTTTAAGCATGACCCGACAAATGCCCGCACGACAAAAGCGCGCCGACAAAAGCGTGGCGCTAAAACTGCGATGTCATCCATGCGGCGACAACAGCGCGCCGACAGAAGTGCGATTTAAGTTAAGGTAAGGGTTAGGTTTAGAGTTAGGGTTAGGGTTAGGTTTACAACGCACTTCTGTCACGGCGCTGTTGTCGCGGCGCTTCAGTGCTCATTCGTCGCCGTGCTTCAGAACTCGCTGTTTTGTCACCACGGTTTAGTTGGGCGCGCTTTTGTCATTTGCCCTTTTGTTGGTGAACCCCCTTTAAATAGGAGAAAGAGGGGGGGGCGAGAAGGCTCTCAGCAGTTATCACCAGGAGGCGGCAGCTCTTAGTAGCACAAGCTGTGTTTTTTTGTTGCTAAGTCTTGAGGGCGGGGCTATGGTATTTGCCCCGCAGAGCCATTTGGGAAGAAGGGGAAGGAGAGGCCCCACGTGGCCGAAGGTGGCAGCCCCCTGCAGCTGGGAGGACAAGCAGAAATCAAGTCCTCACTGCTAAAGGCTGCAGCTCCAGTGGAGGGACAGAAGAGCCTCCAATTAGGTTAGAGATTACCCCTGAAGGCCCATCCAAGGGTGGGGGCGACTAGGCAAAGAGCAAAATACAATGCAATGCAATACTATACAATACAATAGCAGAGTGGGAAGGGACCTTGGAGGCCTTCTAGCCCAACTCCCTGCCTAGGCAGGAAATCCTATACCATTTCAGACAAATGGCTATCCAACATCTTAAAGACTCCCAGTGTTGAGGCATTCACAACTTCTGGAGGCAAGTTGTTCCACTGATTAATTGTTCTAACTGTCAGGAAATTTCTCCTCAGTTCTAAGTTGCTTCTCTCATTTATTAGTTTTCACCCATTGCTTCTTGTTCCGCACTCAGGTGCCTTGGAGGATAGTGGGGCTGCCTCTTCTTTGTGGCAACCCCTGAGATATTGGAACACTGCTATCACGTCTCCCCTAGTCCTTCCTTTCATTAAACTAGACATACCCAGTTCCTGCAACCATTCTTCAAAGGCTTTAGCCTACAGTCCCCTAATCCCCTTTGTGGCTCTTCTCTGCACTCTTTCTAGAGTCTCCACATCATTTCTACATCATGGTGACCAAAACTGAATGCAGAATTCCAACTGTGGCCTTACCAAGGCCTTATAAAGTGGTATTAACATTTCATGTGATCTTGATTCTATTCCTCTGTTTAGGCAGCCTAAAACTGTGTTGGCCTTTCTGGCAGCTGCTTGTTGGCTCCTATTTAAATGATTGTCCACTAGGACTCCAAGATCCCTTTCACAGTTACTACTGTGGAGCAAGGTATACTGTACCTGTGCATTTAGTTTCTGTTGCCTAAATGTAGAACTTTACTTCATTGAATTTCATTTTATTAGACAGTGCCCAATGTTCAGGTGTATCAAGATCGTTCTGTATCTTTAGCCTGCATTCTGGAGTGTTGGCTATTCCTGCCTGCTTGGGGTCATCTGCAAATTTGATGAGTCCCCCCACTGATCAGCATTTAACAAACAGAGAGCTAACACTCATGCTGGCTCCTTCTTATGACTGCTGGAGGTAACAGCATCCAACCACATTTGCAGCAGTACTTAAAGAAACAGTACTACTATCATGGCACATATATTGCTAACCCAACTGTTAGCTTACATACCTAACACCTTCATCCAAATCACTGATGAAGATGTTGAAGAGTACTGGGCCTAACACAGAGCCTTGGGGTACTCCACTGCATACCTACCTCCATGAAGAGGCAGTTCCATCAAGGACTACACGTTGAGTGTGGTTGGTCAACCAGTTACAAAGCCATCTGGTGTGATGCTGTCTAACCCGCATTCCTCTACTTTATCTAGTAGTAGGTTATGCTCTACCTTATCAGGACTTGCTGAAGTCCAAGTAAACTATATCGATGGCATTCCTCTGGTCCACTAATTTTGTCACTTTATCAAAGAACGCAATAAGGTTAGTCTGGCATGATCTGTTTTTTTGACAAACCCATGTTGGCTTTGGCTTTTGATCTGTTTTCTTCCTTTCTGAAGATGGGAACCACATCAACAATCCTATGGTAGTTCCCTGGTACTCCAGGATCTCTGAAAGATATAGTTCAGTTGTTTGGAGATCTCGTCTGCCAGTTCCTTCAGATCCCTGGGGTGTAATCCATCCAGTCCTGGGAATTGGATCTTGTCTAGGGTAGACAGGTGCTCACTTACCATTTTCTTTCCTATCTCAACTTGGGTTCCTAATCTGATTTTTGTGATGCTGTTTTTGACAGGTTGGACTGTTTTATCCCTTTGTGTAAAGACAGATGCCAAACAGGAGTTAAATAGTTCTGCTTTACCCCTGATGCTTGTCACTTTCTGGCCACTTTCTCCCAGCAACGGACCAATTCTTTCCTTAATCTTTTCTCATTTTTAACATGTTGGAAGATGCCCCTTTTTGTTTTTTCTTTTACCTTTGTGGCAGGCCTTTCTTTATTGTGAGCCTCCCTCACTTCATCTTTACACGCACCCTAAGGGCTGACCATTGAACTCCGTCTGCGTTTGCATTCAGAATATTTCTGAGCTAATCCTAGTCATAGAATCATAGCGCTCTTATAGCCAGGGAGAAAGGGTCAGACAGGCCGGTCCCCATGCCAGAACCACCACAAACTCAGAATGTGACATCCGACTATGAGAAATCATAGAAGCACCTCAGATAACCCATGATCTTAGACAGCATTCGCTGAGGGCAGAACACATATCAGGGGTGGAGAACATCAGAACTGATTGGCTCAGCTGGGCCGAGGTGGACAATTTGGATCGGAGGCTGCAGCCAGCAATTTTCGAGCAGCTGGCAGAGTGCTTCGGACGCCTGGAGGTCAACTTATTCGCCAGTCCCTCAACGCTCAGCTCCCGAGGTTCTTCTCCAGGTACCAGACACAGGGGGCAGAAGGGGTGGATGCTCTGCAAAACCCCTGGCCCAGGGGTCTTCTGTATGCCTTTCCACCCTTACCCCTGATCCCCAGGGTCATACGGAAAATCCTTTGGGAGGAGGCGGAAGGGGTTCTGTTGGCTCCTCACTGGCCCCGGAGGCCGTGGTTTGCATATCTCCAGTCGCTTTCAGGGGAGAGGCCCTGGAGAATCCCCCAAGAGAGGATATCCCTCAACCAGGGGTTGCTGGAACACCCAGACCCTCAATGGCTCCAGCTGACCGCTTGGCTCTTGTGCGGAGCATCCTGGGGGAAGACCTCTTCCCCCCAGGGCGATACAGACTATCCAGACCGCCCGCACACCCTCCACGGAGCGTATCTATGGCTCCATGTGGCGGGCCTTCGACTCATGGTGTAACTCCCTTGGGTACAATCCTATCCAGGCCACAGTGCCACAGATTCTGGACTTCCTCCAGGCAGGCTTGGACAGAGGGTTAGCTCCTAATACGATTAGGAGACAGGTTTCAGCCATCTCGTCAGTTCTCCTGCATGGCAGGAACCAGAGTTTGACTCACCATCCTATGGTTATGCAATTCCTCAAGGGGGCTTCCAACCCCAAACCGCCCATGGTATTCAGGTACCCTTCCTGGGACTTACACAGGGTAGGGGGCGCTCTAACAGGAGCTCCATTTGAGGCTTTACGAACAGTTTCCCTTAAGTTCTTGACTCTTAAGGTGGCTTTCCTGGTGGCCATCACCTCCGCCAGGTGGATATCCGAGCTGCAAGCTCTGTCCACCAGGGATGATCTCTGCGTCTTCCACAAGACAGGGTGGGGTTACAACTGGATCCGTCTTTCATCCCCAAGGTGGGCCCCTGCTTCCATCGAGCCCAGGAACTGATTTGCGAAACTTCTGTCAAGTCCCTTCTCACCCTTTGGAGAAGAAGTGGCACACTCTGGGCATAAGGAGAGCTCTGAGGATTTACCTCAGGAGAACCAGGTCAAACAGGAAATCCGAAGCTCTGTTTTTCTCCTTCCAACCAGGATCCCTGGGTAACAAGGTGACTTCCACCACAATAGGCAGGTTCATGTGAACCTGCATTGCCACTGCATACCAATCGCAGGGCTTACAGACACCAATCATATCACAGTTCACTCCACGCAGAGCGCAGCCACATCCACGGCCTGGACCACGCAGGCATCCCTGGCCAATGTGGGCTTCCCCCTCTCCCTTTCTTAGGAACTATAAACTGGACTCTTTTGCCTCAGCAGAAGCCTCTTTGGCCGCAGGGTGTTGCAGGCAGTTTGGAGGGTGGGGCCTACACCTCAACTGGCATGAGTGGGGGACATGGGGCCTCAGGGGTCTCCCTCCCTAGGGATGTGCAGGCTTTGGTATGTCCCATTCTGGATACTCCTCCCCCCTCACTATGGAGAAAGGCCATTGATACTTACCTGATACACCTCTTCTCATTATGGGGGGAGGAGTATCCAGTCCCTTCCTGACTATGTTTGTATGACTAAGGGTTATGTTCATTGTTTATGAAGTTATATAAATATTGATGTTGAAGACGATAAAAGCTAAAACTGAATTAAGAGTCTGGAGTGAATGGTGCAAGAAGTCGGATAGAGCTCTTCGTCAATAATGGAGAATACCTGGTGGCCAGGGGGCGTTGCCCAAAGAGCTTATCTGACTCATCCAATCATGAGAGGACAAGGTCAACCCATTCTGGATACTCTTCCCCCCCACTATGAGAAGAGGCGTATCAGGTAAGTACCAATGCCCTTTTTCATTCCTTTCATGGAAGAACCTTTCTACAGAAAAGCAGATGCTTGATTTTATCCCTTCCCCTTACTCAGCAGTTTTTCTTAATCAAAATTGCATGCTTTCCATTGTAACTTCTGCCCTATTTTTCCAGAATAAAAAAAAAACAAAGCAAAAATTTCAAAGCTCTTATTAATACCTTTTTTTAAAGTAGCAGATTTAGCTGTATTGTTCAGTGAAGGTGGATTAATCTGCTGAATGCATAGATGTCAATTACAGCAGCATAATTCAGATTTATATAGAATAAATCCACTGCTTTTAAGAATGACTTTATAGCTAAATGAAAAGGAGAAAAAAAGGAGATAGGTGGGTTGCAGTGAAAATTTAGCTGTTAGCAAAACATAGTTTAAATTGGAAGTAAGCATTCCAGGGCTCCCTGAAAATTCTTGCATGTCACAAGAACCCCAATTACTGCTATTTTATTTGACAATGTTGATTTCTAAGTTTGCTACTGTTGGAACAAAAGTGTGTGTGGGGGGGATATGCTTGGATTGCCAATATTTCCAGTTCCCACTTGGATCAGGTTCTGTGACAACAGGAACAGAAGCCTCAGTGAGAGAAGCTTCAGTGAGAGTAAAGCATGACGTTATCCTCATTCTCCAGATTGACTACATGGTATTTTCAGGAAGACTTCCTGATCTGTGAACATCGCAGTATTGCAAAGACAATTTTTTCCGAAGCAAGGGCAAGCACTTTCACCACATGCCCCTCAAATTAGTACAACAATTCATGTGCAAGATAAACTTTTCTCAGCCTTGCCCTCCCCCCTCAAGCTTTAACTAGGGAAAATCATTCTTTAACCTCTATAGTTTGCTGAAGAAGCTATCATTGTGAGAACTGCAAGGATACAGGAATACTCTCCTATTTTTAAAAAAATCCTTAAACAAAAGACTCAGTGTGACCCGACCCATTTGCCAGTTGGAGCTCTTTGTCCAAACTAGAGCAGCAAAGATTCCCCTTTGCTTGACTTCACCCATTGTACAGAAACTGCCAGGGCCAGAAGCAAGAGACCAGAGCCATAAGGGTAATCGTTCTTCAGCCTCATTAGCATCTAATTCTGTATCATTAGGAGGCAACTTTAACCGGGACAGACAGATGTAGGCATTAATTGCTTCACATCTGTCAAAATAAAACTCCCCTGGATAGCAACTGGGCTGATCTCTAAAGTAGAGCTCTTTCCTATCTATCAGACTCTGCAGTCTGAGAAGCTAAGCTTTCAATAAAGTCTCTGTGGAGGGGTTTGCAAAGCATATACACTGACTCTTCTCCTGAATAATATGGATACTTAACCTCATTTCTTCATCACTTCCAAAGATCTGCATAAAAAGTTGCATGTTTGTAGGAGACTACTGTATATACTCGAGTATAAGCCTAGTTTTTCAGCCCACTTTTTGGGCTGAAAAAAGCCGCCTCGGCTTATACTCGAGTCAGTGAAAAATTTGCCCGAAATGGAGGATAAAAAGGGGCGGGGCCATGCCGCTGTGTGACACTCGTGAATGGCCCAGTGCCCCTGTGAGTTTCCCCTCCCTCTGTGTCAGTTTGCCGCGCAGCGCGCACCGCACCATCCCCCCTCCTCACGTTCTAATGTAATGCAGGGCTGTCTTACGATTCCCCTTCCTCCCCCTCCTGCCGCTCTGCAACGATGTCCCACCTCCTCCTTGTTATGGCAAGCAGCCACATAGCGATGTCCCACCTCCTCTGGTACAGTGATCCAATGATAGGAATCACTGTGCCGTGTGTCATAGGAGGCGGGACATCGCTCCCGCAGCTGCACGGGACATCATCATCACAGCGGGACATCAGCATCATGAGGTGAGTGAAGTATTTCATTGAATACACCGCTAGTTTACTGTTTTTCTTTGAAATAAATATTCAAAAACATTATTGGTATCTATTTTTATTTTTGAAATTTACCGGTAGCTGCTGCATTTCCCACCCTAGGCTTATACTCGAGTCAATAACTTTTCCAGTTTTTTGTGGTAAAATTAGGTGCCTCGGCTTATATTCGGGTCGGCCTATACTCGAGTATATACGGTAAATCATGGGAAAAAGTAGCAGATCACATGAATATTGGCAGAACTAACTATGGCTACTATGGATCTGGTAGACTTGATCTTTCAGTTTATTAATTTATTGTTTTCCTAGGCTTTCCTTACTGTTCAGAGTGGCCTACAGACCCCTCTGGGGTAAAAAAAAGCAAAAGCAAAAACCCTTAACTACTATGCTTCTTGCTGGCTGCTACGTCTTTTCTTATGATTCAAGTGATGTTAATAGGAGTGTGCTACGCAACTGCAGAGAAAGAGTAGCAAATAACACAACAAAGAAGCTGTTGATGATATTGTTTGGAAGAAAGGTACAACTTAATGGCACACGGTTCATGGGTTAATGACTAAATCCTGGTGTTCCTAATTAGTCCTGGGACCTACTGTGCACTATTGTATTTTGTATGATTTCCCTTCAAGGTAAAGCTTTGCTGGAAAATCTTACAGTTTCTATTTTATATGATGGCTTTTCTGAAATGTTACTTTGTAATAGTTAAAAGGTTGGGCCAGGTTCAAGTTCATCCTAGCAATGGAAGTTCATGAATGACTTTGAGCCAGTCATACTTTCCTTAGTCCATCCTGCTTTATAGGATTATTGTTGCTGGTCCTTAATGAAAGGAGATTCCCATGTAAGCTGCCTTGAGCTCCTGGAGGAAAGACATACCGTATATACTCGAGTATAGGCCGACCCGAATATAAGCCGAGGCACCTAATTTTACCACAAAAAAACTGGAAAAGTTATTGACTCGAGTATAAGCCTAGGGTGGGAAATGCAGCAGCTACCGGTAAATTTCAAAAATAAAAATAGATACCAATAATGTTTTTGAATATTTATTTCAAAGAAAAACAGTAAACTAGCGGTGTATTCAATGAAATACTTCACTCACCTCATGATGCTGATGTCCCACTGTGATGATGATGTCCCGTGCAGCCGCGGGAGCGATGTCCCGCCTCCTATGACACACGGCACAGTGATTCCTATCATTGGATCACTGTACCAGAGGAGGTGGGACATCGCTATGTGGCTGCTTGCCATAACAAGGAGGAGGTGGGACATCGTTGCAGAGCGGCAGGAGGGGGAGGAAGGGGAATCGTAAGACAGCCCTGCATTACATTAGAACGTGAGGAGGGGGGATGGTGCGGTGCGCGCTGCGCGGCAAACTGACACAGAGGGAGGGGAAACTCACAGGGGCACTGGGCCATTCACGAGTGTCACCCAGCGGCATGGCCCCGCCCCTTTTTCTCCTCCATTTCGGGCAAATTTTTCACTGACTCGAGTATAAGCCGAGGCGGCTTTTTTCAGCCCAAAAAGTGGGCTGAAAAACTAGGCTTATACTCGAGTATATACAGTATATACATCTGAACTCACTGTATACACTATAAAACAATACAATACACTCTATTGTTTCTTGGTGTCATATAATATATGTGGGTACATGCATTATTTTGTATATATTATGCCATGTTTATGTAATGTATGTTGGAGATGGTAACCCTTTGAAAGCTGTATGCAATTACATTTTATTTTAATATATGCTGATTAGTATACATTCAAAGTGACAATAAAGTTACTCTAATCTAATCTTTATCTAAGTTTAATATATAATCTGAAGATATATGGAAAAACATCATTTATAAATTCAATAAGCAAACAAACAATAGAATCCCTGGACAGAGGGGCCTGTGATGATCCATGAAGTTGCAAAGAGTCAGACATGATTTAGTGACTGAACAACAACCAAAAATGTATACAGAACACTGTCTGTATACATAGTCAAGATATTGTGGTGGAGTTTGGACTGTAGTCTGTAGATTGACTACAGAAAACAGCACAACAAAATAGTGACACTTGTGTGCTGGAATATTTGCAAGAAATACTGTTGATAGAAGTGGTAGGACCATAAAGTAGACAAAATAATAGAAAATGAAGAAGTTAAAGCAGTCTGGGATTTTAGAATTCAAATAGATAAGCACCTGCCACATAATACCCCAAACTTAATAATTGTAAATAAGAAAGACAAAATGTCTGGATAGTGAATATTACAATACCTAGAGATTGCAGAATAGATGAGAAAGAACCAAAGGAAACAGCTTATATCATGCAACAATACCTTTAACATTATCAAACAAAAGCATCTGCCTATCCTAAGTCCCTGGGAAGGACTCAATAAGTATATAAAAATGCCACATCCAGTCTGAACATCTGGCTGATTGTGTAATGAACCATAGAATATTAGTAGTAGTATCATTTATTCAGTATTGGTGAATTTAGTAAATGATTCTCTGAGTGTATAACTTAGATTTTAAATGCCAGGATGTAGTATTACTGGTGTGCTGCTCTGTGCCTAAATGGCTGATGAAGATGTGAACTTTGGATGTATAGCCTCAAATTCCAGAGAAAAAGAGAAAAGGAGGGCAGAAGGTTGAAAGCAAGAAAATATGAATAATATCCCTCCCGAGAATAGTAATCTGGCTTGCTTAAATTCCTTTGTGAACTAGAAACAAACTGCTGACTTTTGTGGCTGCTGCTGGCTGCAGTCTTAAGCTGTTGGCCATTGAAATGAAGTGTGTGAGCTCTCCAGTGCATTAAGTTCGTTCTTCCTCTCTGCACTGCGTTCCAGACTCGAGAGATTATAAAAACCTTGCCAAGCCTTCTCTTTTCAATGACTACATGTTACCATGATACTCCAATCTAATTTGGCTTTGAAGTCCCTTGCCATAGTGATGTAGTTCATTTACTGTTTTACAAGTGCTTTACTACAAAAGTTTCAACTGGCATTACTCTGTGCACTTGGCTAGTTGTGTTTTTGCTTTGATGTGGACAGTGGAGCACCATAGTTGTTATGTAAAAGGGGACAAGCTGTGCTCAGGAAGTCTAGGATTCCATTTGCCACTTCTCTCCACTAATGGGATGGGCATCAGAGTAGTTTCTGTACAAATGGACTGAGTTTATTTTAAAAACTTAGGGTGTTGTTTGCATGGTGTTTGGGGGAATTTGTCAGAAGAAAAAGTTCATAGTTTAAAGTATTCAGTAATTATGACTGCTCTCATAAAGCAACCTGATGGGAAGGGAAAATATGGGATTCTGTAGATAAGAGAAAAAACATCCCTACAATTTTGTTTTTTCTGACTTGTTAGCTTGTTTTTGCAAACATCAAGAATAGAGCTGCCTTGTAGAGGAGATGGTTGGCATTAAAATTAATAAACAATAATCTCACAAGGAAACCTGTCACTATATAATCTTATTCCTTGCTAAATATTCCTGACTGTTTTTGAAGTGTTATATTAAAAAAAATATCAAGATAGGTGGTAGTTGTTGCTTTCAAAGATAAGGATGTGCTTACTCTTGTTTTAGGGCTACTGTACAATCCTGTTCACATTGAACATGGTAAGGAGAGCGAATCTCTGCTTTTCTAGATGTTTTGGATAAAAATTCTCTCACTCAGTAAAATCAAATGCTTTAATGTGGTCAATGATTAGATAGTGGTACAATTTATCAACAGTATTTCAAGCCGGGGGGGGGGGGGGGATGCAGGAAGGTGGCATATCTACATTCATTTTACTCACTGGAGCAGTTAGAGTGTCAGATGATTTATGGACAAACTAACTTGTTATGATTTCATTTCAACCTCTTTTTCCCCATCCAGATCCTAAGAGCCTCCATACATCCTGATATAACTATAAATACCGTATTTTTTAGAGTATAAGGCGCACCAAGATTTTGAAGAGGTAATTTTAAAAAAAAACGTTTTTGCACTCTGCAGGGCTCCCAAATCCTCTGCATGCCTAGTTTTTTGCAAAAACAAAAAACAAAAAAAAACAGGACATGCATAGGCGTAGGGAGGCTGGTAGAGTGCTTCTGGGGCCGCAAAAATGAGCAAAAAAAAGCCAGTTTTCTGCTGGGTTTTACCCTCCCCAGCCTCCAGGAGCACTTGCAGGCCTCCCAAACCCTCTGTGCATCCATTTTTGCAAAAGGGGTGGGGTTTCGGGAGCTGAAAATGCTGTATCAGTGTATAAGACACATCCAGATTCTCACCCTCTTTTTGTTCAGTAGGCTCAAAGTACACTTTGATATGATTTAGACTTAATTCAGTAGCCCACTTTCTCTTTAAAAATGGAGCAGCTTATAAAATATAAAAAGTAGAAAATTATCCATTATTTGGGAGTGATAATTGAGCATAGCCACCCGCATGGGTTACAAATGAAACCTGTTTCTAATTCTGTTGTTAAGTTAAATGTATAGATTAGTCAGAACAGTGATTTAGTATTAGTTAACCAAATGTTGTTTTGGTATACAATTTATATACATACATACATACATACATACATACATACATACATACATACATACATATCTCCTCCCACCCATATACAATCATCTAGAGTTCTTGGATTTCCAGGTGCTTTGTCAAAGACAAATGTAATCTTGAAAACCATTCAACAGCAGGAACAAAATGGTTCAAGAATCATCAAAGGTGGCCATTGTAGTTCAAGTCTTTCCATTTTGCCATTTAAATAACAAGAAGAAATGGTGTAATGAAATGCCAAAGTGCCCTTAGATTTAGGGAGCAATATGCAAGCAGAGGTTTGAGCTTGAAATCCCGGGATGCACTACTCCCAAGCAATAACTTTAGTCTATCCTTCAATGCCTTTTGCCAGTGATAGCTAACCTTTTTGTTGCCGTGTGCCAAAAGCATGTGTGCACGTGCCCAACAGCGTGCTACATGCCTGCACCCATAATGTAATGTGTGTGCAACTTTCCTGTGCTCCCCCTGCCCCACACATGCACATGTGACCCCCATGCCCAGTTTTGGGTCTAGTAGGCCATCTGCAGCCTCCTGAGAGCAAAAATGGGTTGCGGGGAGGGCTGTGCCACCTTTGGAGGCACATGCATGGAAGAGACCCGAAAATCAGCTGGCCAGTAGGAGGCGAACTGGAGTGACAGCTCATGTGCCTGCAGAGAGAGCTCTGTGTGCCACCTGTGGCAAGCGTGCCATAGGTTCGCCATCATGGCCTTATGTCTAGGTTCTCTTTTTTCCTCTTTCAAAATGTAGGTTCTTTCAGGTACTTCCACCCCATCCCCACCCCAACCCAAATAAGCCAGTCTTATGTACATTAAATATTAGGTCGGAGAAATAATCTTTCTCCTTAATATTTTTTCAACATTTCAGGAAAATTACATGGAACATTTATATCGGCACTCACTGCTTCACCTTGCACTTTAACATTATGTAAATTTGCCCTCACTTTAAAACAATTGAACCAACTCCTACTTACAATGAATCCTTCATTACAATCATCTTTTAAATAATTGAAAAGGCATCCAGCATAAATAAGGCTAACAGATATATTACTCTGATTTGATCATCTAACCAAATTATCAATAGCTTTTTCATTCCAGTAATTAAATCACTTGTTGCTTATTAATAATTGCAGCTTTCAACAAAGCATGGTGTTTCTGATGTTCCATTATTCTTACTTTGCTCTTTAGAATTGTTCCAATCATTGACCAAGAGTAGCCTAATACTTTTCCAATGACTGATCATGTTTCACCTTTTTCTGATAGCTTTATTTCCACTTTATTTTCAGTCATGATTGTTTTCCTTTTGTTTGATATAGCCCAGCACTTGTGTTGGATTTACGAGTCAGAGGCATGGCTTTCAGGATAGATAAGAGAAAAATATAAGCCAAGTACTAAGTTACACATTCAACACAAGGCTAACAGCAGTGTGATCAATTTAAAATGCTGGTTGGTGTTCTCCTTTCTCCAGCCGACAATCCCCTGAAGCTCCATAATGTTTTTATAAAGTAGTGTGCACATTTGTTACTACAAACTATTATACTTAACTCCAGTTTCTAGTATAATAGGTTTTATGGCAATCCATTAATAAGTACTAGTTGCCTGTAAGTTCTTAACCTGGGAAACAAAACAAAAATGTAAACAAAAACTTGGGTTTCATAACTTCATGATTTCAGTAAAAATTCTCTTCAGGAAACATTTTTGGTTTTGATATATTATTTGTGAGCGGTAAAAGTAGAGTGGCGCGGAGGCCTAAAGGTGAAGACACTCACCTCCCATTCAGTAGATTGAGAGTTCGGTCCTAAGTAGCGGCAAATGTTTCTCTACCAAGGTGCAAAGACAAAATACCCGCTGTGAATTCCACACAGGTGTAAGGAAGGGCATCTGGCCAGTAAATGCTCAGCTCCATTCAGTTGCTCCAAGTCCACCCCAACAAAAACATATTACAGGATCCTGAAAATAAAGAAAATTGTGTGGGGTTAGAAGTAATGCAAAGGATCAGATAAAATACCACTGAGGAAGATCAGTAGGTGATGCAGCCTCTGCCCACTACATTCAATAGTGTCTTTTCATTGGTTAGCAAAGCTAATTTTGGTTCAGTATTGCAACACACAGCTTCTTCTATGATTGTCATGATTGGCATTTGTAGACCAAATGGTTGCATATCAGTAATGCTACTTTCTCTGCCTGTATGAGGCATTGCCTCTATAATAAAGTATCTTTTTGATGGAGAACATTCTCAGAATATACCCGTTGATTTGTTTTGCACATACCTAAAATCTGAATTTAGGAAGCTGAAGGCCAAACAACTTTTCATTCGATCAAAGCATTTCTCCAGAAAGCCTGGGCTTGGCATGAAGGGGCAGTGAAATGGCCATCCTGAGGGTCAAAAAGTAACATATTATACAGCTGGGCCCAGAGCTGATATGGAGGAAAGTAAAAGGTAAGCATTTGATTAGGAGGGATTAGTGCTGCTGCCTTCCCTCAGGTAGTGAGATTAGCCTTCTGGAAAGCTTATTGCGACACATCTGGTAGAAATGTTTATAAAAAATGTTCATTTGGTCTAGTAGCAAGGCCCCAGGCCAGAAACCAGGAGCCTGTGAGTTCAAGTCCTGCCTTAGCCATGAAAGCCAGATGGATGACTTTGAGCCAGTCACTGTCTCTCAACCCAGCTCACCTCACAGGATTGTTGTGGGGAAAATAGGAGGAGGAAGATGTGTTGCTTTGAGTTATTTGTAAAAATAATAAAGGCAGAATACAAATAAAAAGAAAAAGTAAAGGAGAGAAAATTTGCCCCAAGTAAAAGGTTCTCCTCACACTTACATGCTAGTCATTCCCGACTCTAAGAGGCGGTGCTCATCTCCGCTTCGAAGACCCGGTGCTGTCTGAAGATATCTCTGTGGTCATGTGGTCTCAAATCCAAGCATAGATTTTGCAATGCTCACTAAGCAAATTGAATGCCATCTAACTTATGTTTGTTTAAATAAAACTCTGTTTTACAGAATTTTTGAACTTTGCCTGTTTTAGCATACCGCATCCATTAACACAGCAAGGAAATATTGTTCATTCTCTGTGGGAAGAGATGATCACTATTAATATTGGTTCTTTTGACATCTGTTAACATTGATGGCAATGTTAAGTATACAATAAGAAAAAGAGTTAATATATGAAGTTATTCTGCCCCAAACAGATTAAAGATTAAATTCAGTTGCAAATTTGATAATTTTTTCCATTATTTCTGTTTAACCAAGTTTGCTTGCTGCATACCTTTTTTGTCTACAGATTGTTAATTATTATTTTTCTTCTAGCATCAGAAGCATTTATTGAATTTATTTTAAGGATTGTGTGTGGCATGTAAACAATACATTGGCATTTATCAGAGGACTTGGAAGTCTTCATCCACTAACATCGACTAACATTGTTTTGCAATAGCAGGTGGTCTGTATTATAGAAATTGTACAATTTAAATATGGAGTTGATAGCTTGATTTAGCTGTAAATATATAATTCCAACAATGTGGTCCTGTTTTTTAAAAAAACTGACTGGGATTCATACATCTGCTGTGATGCAGCTGGACCACACTCAGTTAATTTCTCTATTTCTCCCCTGAGAGTGGGTGGGAGGCTTTTGGTATGATTCCATCTGTAAATGAACTTTGGAGTTGATTGTTCTCAACTGCACTTACAGCTGAAAGAATGTGTTGTTGTCAAGGGTCCTGAAATTCAGTCACCTCAGAGACTGCTCCTTTCTCAAAGGAAGCCTCTTCCTCATCTCTGGACTTCACCTCGCTTCTCAGAAGTTTCATCCCATAGTAGGATTGACCTAGTTGAACCAAGTGTAGGAGTTTTGCCACTTGATGCCAGAGGATGGGCTGAGAGCAGGACTAATGATTAGTATGCAGGATAGCTTGCCAACAAAGCCGGTTAATATTTCTGTTTCAGTACTTAAGAAATGACATGATTTGTTATGGTATCATCTGTGGTAGGTAAAATGCTCTGCTTTGCTACTTTAGAATCTTTTTCAAAAATCTCTCCCACCATTTGGGATGTAGTTACTGTGTTTTTCTAGTGTGATGTCAAACATGCTGTTTTGTACCACTTGTGATATGTTGCTCTTATTTAAAAGTCATCTTTGCAAGCTAATTATATTGCCAGCTTTTCCCAGGGATGTTGTCTTATCGTTTTAAGCCCATGACTTTCAAACTTCCATCTTGAAAGACTATTGTTATCTGATTTCCAAGAAATGTTCTGAGTATCTGCCGCAGAACCTCTATTCATTTCAAACACTTTTGGGATATACATATGCTGTGGTGCTCTCTGAGCTCGTTTGCTTGTTTACCGGAATTTCATTACCTGACTAGGTAACCTCAGCAGTACTAGTGAGTGTGGGATTTGCTCAGTGTTTATACATATAGTCCTCGACTTACTGACGGTTGCTTGGAATAGTTTATAATGACAACGGACCTCCCCAGAGCTATTTAAAACTTTTGAGGTTCTTGTGGCTAACACACACCCCCCCATGGTCACATGATTGCATTTTGGATACTTGGTGTATTTAAGGCTGTTTTCAGCATCTTGCAGTCATATATAAGTATAAGTATAATCTTTATTGTCATTGTACTTAAATACAACAAAATTGGTTTTAACCTCACTGGTGCAAAATTATAACAGAAACGAAAAAAGAAAGAAAAAAAACCTAGCGTGTGCATGGAGTGATTGTGGTTGTATTTAAAAGTCTCACAGCCCAAGGATAGAAATCATCTTTAAACCTTTTTGTTCGGCTGACTATACTTTGTTCCAAAGGTATTATTTCTTTTAAAAAACACAAATATTTCATCATTCGTCAATCATTAAAACATTGAAGTACAATTTTTTTGTATGCCCCTCCCTCCCTCCACCCCCAACCCCCCTCCTCCTTCCCCCCCGACTTCCCAGAACCCGTACACGGTATGGATTTTTAACTAACAGTCTAAAATATATTGAGAAAAAAGAAATAAAGAAATCAATGACATTCTACATTGACCTTAGCTTCTTCTTGCTGAACTAACTTTAAACAATTTAAATCATTTCTGATCTTAAGCATAGGCTAACTGGAATTTCTTGGTTCCGTATTTATTTTGTATATAGTCAATCCATTTTTTCCAGTCTCGTTTATATCTCTCATTTGAGTGATCTTTAAGTTATGCCGATATTTTAGCCATCTCGGCTAAGTTTGTGACTTTCAATGTCCATTCTTGGATTGTAGGCAAGTCTTCCTTCTTCCAGTATTGCGCCACCAACAGTCTTGCTGCCGTTATTAGGTGCAGAATCAAGTTAGTCTCTACCACTGTAAAATCAGTACATATACCTAGTAAAAATAACTGAGGAGTAAACTTTATCCTTCTTTTAAAGATATTTTGCATAACCCACCATATTTTTATCCAGAATGCCTTAACTTTTTGGCAGGTCCACCATATATGATAATATGTAGCATCGAGAGAACCACACCTCCAACATTTAGGCTGTACATTCGGATACATAGAAGCCAACTTTTTAGGATCTAAATGCCATCTATAGAACATCTTGTAAAAATTTTCTCTCAGATTTTGAGCTTGTGTAAATTTCACATTTCTTACCCAGATTCTTTCCCATGTCTCCAACATTATTGGTTCTTCAATATTTTGAGCCCATTTTATCATACAATCTTTAACTAATTCTGTTTCCGAATCCATCTGTATTAATACATTATATATCCTCTTTATATGCATTAAGCTTTGATCTCTTATTTGTTTAAACAAATTATCCTCAACTTGGATAAAACCAATTTTTTGATCTATTTTCCACCTAGCCTGTAATTGCCCATACTGGAACCATGTTTGAACTACCTTCTCCTCTTTTAATACCTCTAAGGATTTTAATTGTAATACCCCGCTTTCCGAGGTAAGAAGCTGTCGTAAGTAATTCTATCCTGTTTTTGTGCTATATTCATATTTTCAATTGCGTGTCTAGGAATTGCCCACATGGGTATCTTGTCATTTAATTTATATTGGTATTTTTTCCAGACCCGCAGTAAAGCATTTCTTAAGATATGACTTTTAAAATTCTTATCCATTTTTTTGTTGAATAACAGGTAAGCATGCCAACCATATACCAGATCGTGTCCCTCAATATTCAATATTCTATCATTGGTTAAATGAGTCCAATCACTAATTACAGATAACGCCACTGCATCATAATATATTTTTAAATTAGGTAGTTTCAATCCTCCTCTCTCACGTACATCTTGCATTATTTTCATCTTTACCCTCAGCTTCTTTCCTGCCCATACAAATTTGTTGATACCCTTCTGCCATTCTAAAAGATTCACATCTTTTTTAAGTATAGGTAACATTTGGAAAAGAAATAAAATTTTTGGTAAAATGTTCATTTTCACTGCCGCTATCCTACCCAGCAAAGATAAGTGCAATTTCTCCCATTTTTTCATCTCCGTCTGTATACTATGCCAAAGTGGTTCATAATTATGCTTATATAATTTCCCATTTGAAGTTAAAATGTTAACTCCAAGATATTTGACTTTTTTAACTACCTCACATCCTAGCATCACTCCTAATTCTTCCTTTTGTTTAGTATTCATATTTATAGCCAATATTTTTGTTTTTCCTAAATTTATTTTAAAGCCAGACACTTGACCATATTGATTAATCATATTCATTAAGACCATACTGGATTCCTGCGGTTGTTCCAATATTATGACCAAATCATCCGCAAAAGCGTGGACTCTATATTCTTGCTGCTTAATCTTGATCCCTTTTAAACCATCCAAGCCCCGTATTTTATTCAACAGTACTTCCAAAGTTATAATAAACAATAATGGGGACAAAGGACAGCCCTGTCTTGTACCTTTTCCAATTTGAAAAGAGTCTGTTAAACTTCCATTGACTATAATTTGTGCTGTTTGCTGTTGGTATATTGCTTTAATTGACTGTAAAAAAATATCTCCTATCTGCATTTTTTGCAATATCTTCAGCAGAAATTGCCAGTTAACTCGATCAAAGGCCTTCTCAGCATCCAAAAATATAAACGCAGCAGGGATCTGGTTGTTCTTTCCCAAATATTCTAATGCATTAATAATTAATCTGACATTACTTTTCATCTGTCTCCCCTGTATAAAACCTGTTTGGTCCGTGTGTATCAATTGTTGAATAACCAACATTAACCTATTTGCTAATATTTTAGTAAAAATTTTATAATCTACATTCAGTAATGAAATAGGTCTATAATTTTTAGGTTGAGTAGTATCTTGATCTTCTTTGGGTATCAAAGATATAAACGCTGTCTTCCAAGATGGAGGCACTTTACCTTCCATTTGAATCATATTAAATAATTCTCTAAGAGGTTCTACCATTTCTAACTGTAAATTTTTATAGTAAACCGCTGTCAAGCCATCCGTACCTGGTGCTTTCCCTGACTTTAATTGCTTAATTACCTGCAAGATTTCCCCCGAGGTTATTGGTTGATTCAATTTTTGCCTGTGCTCTTCTCTAACTGAAGGTATTTTCTCTTTATCTAAATATTTATTTATATCTAAACCATTAATTTTATCCCCTTTATACAGTTCTGTAAAAAATTCCCGAAAGGCCTTTTGAATCTCTTCCTGTTGAAACACCTCCTTCCCTCTGTAAATCAGTTTAGATATATTTCGAGTTTTCCTTTTTTTCCTAATCTGATAAGCTAACCATCTGCCAGGTTTGTTTGCATTACAAAAAGTATTGTGTTTTGCATATAATAAATTAGTGGCTACCTGGTCAGAGATCAACATGTCAAATTGAGATTTTAATATGTTAATAGCTTCCTTAATCTTTGTATCGTCTGGGTTCATTGTTAACTCCAACTCTTTTCTCTTAATTTCCTCTTCCAGTTCTGTTCGTTTTAACCCTTGTTTATTTCTATGTGTTTTATTTATATTCATCAGCACTCCTCTCATATACGCTTTGCTTGCATCCCATACGAATTCCATAGATGTACCCTTATTCATATTCAAAACAAAATATTCAGATAGTAATTTTTTACAATCATTAATATACTTTTCATATCTAAATAAGTTTTCATTCAATCTCCAAGACCTTCTTGCCTGCACTACCCTTCCCAACTCCATCCAAACTGGGTTATGGTCCGAAAGGACCCTAGCCGCAATCTTTGTCTTCTTGACCCTGGAAAGCAAATCATTAGTGGTTAGTATAAAATCAATCCTTGAAAGGGATTGATGCCTGTCCGAGAAGAAAGTGAAGTCATATTCCTCTGCATTTCTTTCTCGCCAAATATCTCTCAATTCAAAGTCATCCATGATGTCAAAGAAAGGTTTGGGTAACTTTGCTCGCATCTTAGTATTTAGGCGGGAAGTCTTCTTATCTCTCTTAGTGTCTATCACTCCATTCCAGTCACCCAATAGTATACAGGAACTATAGTCCCACTGTACTAATTTAGCATGAAGATTTCTATAGAATCTATCTTGCTGTTGATTGGGAGCATAAATTCCCAAAAGTAATGTCTTTTTCCCTTCTAGGATTAAGTCTAAAGCAATATATCTTCTGAAGGGATCTGCTTCTATTAATTCAGCTTTCATATCTTTTCTTAAGTATACAACTATACCATTCTTCTTTTCCATAGCGGAAGCTGCAAAATGTTGACCAAGTTTTGAGTTAATCAAATATTTTTGATCAGTTGACTTGATATGAGTTTCTTGCAAACAAATTACATCATTCTTAAAATGTTTGAGATAATGAAATATTTTCTTCCTCTTCTGTGGAGAATTCAGTCCGTTGACATTCCATGTTAAAATCTTAGTTGTCATCTTTGGTTGGCTGAAGCATTTTTAGAGCTTCCTGCATGGCCTGTTTAACCTTAGGTCTAGCTCCTCCCACTGCTTCCAGACTTGTTATTGTAGTTCCTTGATCGATGGCCGGTGATTGTTGATGCTGTTGCTTTTTAGCTTGTTTCTCCATTCGTCTAGTAGTCATGCGGCTAGGTCTTTGTTCCATAACACCTTGCACTTCTAGAAGAGAGAGATGCTCCATCTTGTCTGGTGGTTGTGTAGTTTGATGTCTATCCTGTCCTTCTTGTGGTCTTTCTCCAGGTCCAGATGGTGCAGGGTATCCGGCCTTCAATATATTATAATAAAAATCTCGGGCTTTCCATACAGAGTTGAGGCGATATCTTTGCTTATCAAATGTAAATATAATGCCAAATGGTGCATCCCATCTATACTGTATCTGACGATTTCTGAGTTCTTCGACCAAAAAAGCGTAGTCTCTCCTGGCTCTTAACATTTGAGGTGGTATCTCTTTCAAAACAATCAGGTCTTGACCGCCAATTTGAAGCTTAGTGTTATAAGACGCTTGCAGTACCATATTTCTAAGCTCTCTTGTAGTAAAATATATAACGATGTCTCGAGGAAGCTGCTTCTGCTTTGCTAGCCAAGAATTAACGCGGTAAGCTTTGTCGATTTGCCAGTCAAGGTTGGTCCCTGGTCTTCCCATCAGGTGGTCAAAAGCTTCCGATAGGATCTGTTTCAAGTTCTCCTGTTTCTCCTCACGCAGCCCCCTTACTCTTAATGCAAACTCCATTTGTCGGTACTGTATCATAATAATTTCTTTTTCAGCATTTTCCACTTTTTGTTCCACCACCTCTGTTTTCAATGTCAAGTTAGTATTGGCATCATTAAGAACCTCTAGAGTATCTTCCATTCCAGAAGTATGTTCTGTCAATACAGTTACAAGTCTCAGCATTTCATCTCTAATTTTAACAACCTTAGCGTTGATTTTCTCATACAGCTCCTGTTTAAGTCCTTTTATTTCACTTTTGATTTCTTCTTTCATATCTTTTATTTCCTCTTTTCTCTCCTGATTTATCACCTCTCTATTATCTCTAAACTTATCTTCCATTTTAATTGTCAGTGCATTAAGAGCCTCGCTTAGTTTGCTCAGGAAAAATTCTTTCGTTAACACATCCCCAGCAGGGGGCGTAGGAAGCGGAGGCTGCAGCTTTGTGCCAGGCACTGGGGATGTGCCCCTGGAAGTAGAGGGTGACGACTTCAAATTAATATTTAGTTTTGAAGCCATTTCAAAATTTATCTGCCTGCAATTAATAAAACTCTGTTGCCTGAATATGCAGCTTTAAGTAAAGAAGCTGAGTTCCCCTTTTACTTTGAAGTTTAAGGCTTGGCAAAACTTTCAGTGAGTAAACATTGTAACAAGACAGTTCAGCAGATTCATCACCATTTAACTTCCAGATAAGCAAGATTAATGAGGGAGTGAAAATCTTGTAGAAATTAAACTAATTAAAAAGCTTCTGTTGGCCGATTGTGAAACAAATGATAAGCATTCTCCTTTGTTTTGAATTCTTGTAACAGTTAACAAAAAGTGTTCGTTATTACCGGAGAAACCAGCCTGCTTGGCGCCATTTTAAAAGCCTCTAAGTAAATAGTTTTTCGGAGGAGAAAAAGAAAAGAAGCTAAAATCTTGATAAACAATTATTGCCCACGTAATACGGATCCAGCTCGTGATAAGATTAAATCAATCAAAACTTTGAACTGAGTGGGAGAGACCTACTTTGTCCTGCACAAGGCAGTTTGAAGTTCCCAGCACGGACAGCCGTTCTGCTTTGGGCTAGCCCCCCTCTCCCTGCAAGCACAAAAACTGCAAAAATCGAAGAGCATTTGCCAGCAAAACAATTTCTTCTTTCCTTCTTGCCTGAAGGATAAGAAAACCTGATAAGACGTCAGATGGAAGATCCTCTAAACAGGTACGTAGCCAGGAATTCGGAGGCAGCTGGTTTTTTGCTGCCACCACCAGCAGGCTCCACCCAGGAAGCTCCCGGCTGGCTATACTTTGATGTCTTCTGCCTCATAGAAGTGCAAAGAGACACTGACCAGGGTGTGGAACATTTTTGAGTATCTTCCTTACTCTGCTAAAGCAGTGAGGTCTGGCAATGTCATCCAGTGGTGTCAGAGGGCAACCAATGGTTTCTTGTGCCGAATTGATCACCCTCTGTAGTGCCTTCCTGTCCGCAGCTGTTAAACCAGCATATCATACTGTAACACAATATGTGAGGACACTTTCTATGGTGGACCGATAGAAAGAGGTCATCAGCTGTTTTTTTCGCAGGACTCTAAGGAAATGAAGTCTCTGATGGGCCTTTCCAATCACCAGAGACGTGTTGTTTTTCCAGGTGAGATCTTGACTAATAAGCACTCCCAAGAATTTAAAAGAGAAAACCCTCTCCACACAGCCCCCCTCGATATACAGTGTTGTAGCCCCTGTCTTGAGTTATTATCTTCCAGATACTTCTCTACCTTTTGTTTGTATTTCTTTTTAGCTGCCTTAATGCCTCTTCTCAAGTTTGCCCTGGCTTCATTGTATTTGTCTTCGTTTCCTGCGTTGAAGATAGAGTTTCGGGCTCTCAGAAGTGATTGTACCTCTGCTGACATCCAGGGTTTACGATTACTGTAAACTCTGATGCACTTATTCACTGTTACATTGTCTGTGCATGTTTTAATGTATGAGAGTACAGTGTCAGTGAATTCTTGCAGCTCCAAATGTTCAAATATACTCTACTCGGTAGTCTCAAAGCAGTCCTGCAACTGGCAGAGTGCTCCCTCCGGCCAGATTTTGACAGTTTTCAAGACTGGTCATATCCTTTTCCTAAGGAAAATATACTTTGGGCACAGTAGCAGAGAGATGTGGTCAGACGTACCCAGATGGGAGAGGGGGGTTGCTCTATATGCCTGTCTTAAGTTTGAGTACATATGGTCTAGAGTATTCTTACCTGTGGTGGTACACTGCACATACTGCACAAACCTAGGGAGAACAGACTATGGTTTATGACATTTTTGTCATAAATCATTTATTTCTGGTTTCTAGTAAAAAATGCCCATTGAGTATAAAGAGTTTGCTTAAATTAGCCCAACAGGTAACATGCATATCTCACTTGCTATAGGCTTGGAAAAGACTTTTAATGCAAGTGAGGTGTGCATGCTATTTGCTGGCTGTACTGAAATTATTGTTAGGTAGATTTTAAAAAATTAGTGCAGCACACTGTATTATGTATTTTTCCCAGACATATATGTTTTGTTGCACAAAATTAGACTGTCTTATTGTACTATTTTCTTATTGTTGTAAGTTTACAACGGTTATATCTCTATTCTTATTTAATCTATACATTTCAACCTCTGTGTTCTATTTCTGTGTTCCCATTCCTACATCAGCACTATGTTGTCTTATCTTAACTATTCTTTAAACCTTTCCTCTGCCCCTCCCGCCCCCCAGCCTTCAGCTTTTGTTGTCAGTCACAGTCTGTTTGAATGCAAAAACCCTTTTTGCTCCTTTAACAAATGGGTTTTCTATCCCCTATACCACTTATAGTCTGTTTCTGAAGTTGGTTTGTGGAACTCTGTAACTTGGGCTTGTTTGGGTTTTCAGCTGCTAGTCAGCACTTTCCTCTCTGTGTCTATGGAGAGTCTCCATCATCCAGTTCATGGTTGTCCCAAAGCTGCTCTCCAAAAGGCAACTGGACTTTCTTGTTTCTTTCCCCCTTGAAAACGTTACTCTTCTCATCCAAGAAACTTCTTCAGTTCTAGCTGAATGGTGGGGAAAGGGCATTGGTACTTACCTGATACACCTCTTCTCATAGTGGGGGGAGGAGTATCCAGAATGGGATGTACCAAAGCCTCCACGTCCCTAGGGAGAGAGACCCCTGAGGCCCCATGTCCCCCACTCATGCCTGTATGGCCCAGGCCGTGGATGTGGCTGCGCTCTGCGGGGAGTGAGCTGTAATATGATTGGTGTCTGTAAGCCCTGCGATTGGTATGCAGTGGCAATGCAGGTTCACACGAACCTGCCTATTGTGGTGGAAGTCACCTTGTTACCCAGGGATCCTGGTTGGAAGGAGAAAAACAGAGCTTCGGATTTCCTGTTAGACCTGGTTCTCCTGAGGTAAATCCTCAGAGCTCTCCTTATGCCCAGAGTGTGCCACTTCTTCTCCAAAGGGTGAGAAGGGACTTGACAGAAGTTTCGCAAATCAGTTCCTGGGCTCGATGGAAGCAGGGGCCCACCTTGGGGATGAAAGACGGATCCAGTTGTAACCCCACCCTGTCTTGTGGAAGACGCAGAGATCATCCCTGGTGGACAGAGCTTGCAGCTCGGATATCCACCTGGCGGAGGTGATGGCCACCAGGAAAGCCACCTTAAGAGTCAAGAACTTAAGGGAAACTGTTCGTAAAGCCTCAAATGGAGCTCCTGTTAGAGCGCCCCCTACCCTGTGTAAGTCCCAGGAAGGGTACCTGAATACCATGGGCGGTTTGGGGTTGGAAGCCCCCTTGAGGAATTGCATAACCATAGGATGGTGAGTCAAACTCTGGTTCCTGCCATGCAGGAGAACTGACGAGATGGCTGAAACCTGTCTCCTAATCGTATTAGGAGCTAACCCTCTGTCCAAGCCTGCCTGGAGGAAGTCCAGAATCTGTGGCACTGTGGCCTGGATAGGATTGTACCCAAGGGAGTTACACCATGAGTCGAAGGCCCGCCACATGGAGCCATAGATACGCTCCGTGGAGGGTGTGCGGGCAGTCTGGATAGTCTGTATCGCCCTGGGGGGAAGAGGTCTTTTCCCAGGATGCTCTGCACAAGAGTCAAGCGGTCAGCTGGAGCCATTGAGGGTCTGGGTGTTCCAGCAACCCCTGGTTGAGGGATATCCTCTCTTGGGGGATTCTCCAGGGCCTCTCCCCTGAAAGCGACTGGAGATATGCAAACCACGGCCTCCGGGGCCAGTGAGGAGCCAACAGAACCCCTTCCGCCTCCTCCCAAAGGATTTTCCGTATGACCCTGGGGATCAGGGGTAAGGGTGGAAAGGCATACAGAAGACCCCTGGGCCAGGGGTTTTGCAGAGCATCCACTCCTTCTGCCCCCTGTGTCTGGTACCTGGAGAAGAACCTCGGGAGCTGAGCGTTGAAGGACTGGCGAATAAGTTGACCTCCAGGCGTCCGAAGCACTCTGCCAGCTGCTCGAAAATTGCTGGCTGCAGCCTCCGATCCAAATTGTCCACCTCGGCCCAGCTGAGCCAATCAGTTCTGATGTTCTCCACCCCTGATATGTGTTCTGCCCTCAGCGAATGCTGTCTAAGATCATGGGTTATCTGAGGTGCTTCTATGATTTCTCATAGTCGGATGTCACATTCTGAGTTTGTGGTGGTTCTGGCATGGGGACCGGCCTGTCTGACCCTTTCTCCCTGGCTATAAGAGCGCTATGATTCTATGACTAGGATTAGCTCAGAAATATTCTGAATGCAAACGCAGACGGAGTTCAATGGTCAGCCCTTAGGGTGCGTGTAAAGATGAAGTGAGGGAGGCTCACAATAAAGAAAGGCCTGCCACAAAGGTAAAAGAAAAAACAAAAAGGGGCATCTTCCAACATGTTAAAAATGAGAAAAGATTAAGGAAACAATTGGTCCGTTGCTGGGAGAAAGTGGCCAGAAAGTGACAAGCATCAGGGGTAAAGCAGAACTATTTAACTCCTGTTTGGCATCTGTCTTTACACAAAGGGATAAAACAGTCCAACCTGTCAAAAACAGCACCACAAAAATCAGATTAGGAACCCAAGTTGAGATAGGAAAGAAAATGGTAAGTGAGCACCTGTCTACCCTAGACAAGATCCAATTCCCAGGACTGGATGGATTACACCCCAGGGATCTGAAGGAACTGGCAGACGAGATCTCCAAACAACTGAACTATATCTTTCAGAGATCCTGGAGTACCGGGGAACTACCATAGGATTGTTGATGTTGTTCCCATCTTCAGAAAGGAAGAAAACAGATCAAAAGCCAAAGCCAACATGGGTTTGTCAAAAAAACAGATCATGCCAGACTAACCTTATTGCGTTCTTTGATAAAGTGACAAAATTAGTGGACCAGAGGAATGCCATCGATATAGTTTACTTGGACTTCAGCAAGTCCTGATAAGCATAATCTACTACTAGATAAAGTAGAGGAATGCGGGTTAGACAGCATCACACCAGATGGCTTTGTAACTGGTTGACCAACCGCACTCAACGTGTAGTCCTTGATGGAACTGCCTCTTCATGGAGGGAGGTATGCAGTGGAGTACGCCAAGGCTCTGTGTTGGGCCCAGTACTCTTCAACATCTTCATCAGTGATTTGGATGAGGGTGTTAGGTATGTAAGCTAACAGTTGGGTTAGCAATATATATGCCATGATAGTAGTACTGTTTCTTTAAGTACTGCTGCAAATGTGGTTGGATGCTGTTACCTGAAGCAGTCATAAGAAGGAGCCAGCATGACTGTTAGCTTTCTGTTTGTTAAATGCTGATCAGTGGGGGGACTCATCAAATTTGCAGATGACCCCAAGCAGGCAGGAATAGCCAACACTCCAGAATGCAGGCTAAAGATACAGAACGATCTTGATACACCTGAACATTGGGCACTGTCTAATAAAATGAAATTCAATGAAGTAAAGTTCTACATTTAGGCAACAGAAACGAAATGCACAGGTACAGTATACCTTGCTCCACAGTAGTAACTGTGAAAGAGATCTTGGAGTCCTAGTGGACAATCATTTAAATAGGAGCCAACAAGCAGCTGCCAAAAAGGCCAACACAGTTTTAGGCTGCCTAAACAGAGGAATAGAATCAAGATCACATGAAATGTTAATACCACTTTATAAGGCCTTGGTAAGGCCACAGTTGGAATTCTGCATTCAGTTTTGGTCACCATGATGTAGAAAGGATGTGGAGACTCTAGAAAGAATGCAGAGAAGAGCAACAAAGGGGATTAGGGGACTGGAGGCTAAAGCCTTTGAAGAATGGTTGCAGGAACTGGGTATGTCTAGTTTAATGAAAGGAAGGACTAGGGGAGACGTGATAGCAGTGTTCCAATATCTCAGGGGTTGCCACAACGAAGAGGTAGCCCCACTATCCTCCAAGGAACCTGAGTGCGGAACAAGAAGCAATGGGTGAAAACTAATAAACGAGAGAAGCAACATAGAACTGAGGAGAAATTTCCTGACAGTTAGAACAATTAATCTGTGGAACAACTTGCCTCCAGAAGTTGTGAATGCCTCAACACTGGGAGTCTTTAAGATGTTGGATAAGCATTAGTCTGAAATGGTATAGGATTTCCTGCCTAGGCAGGGGGTTGGGCTAGAAGACCTCCAAGGTCCCTTCCAACTCTGCTATTGTATTGTATTGTATTGTATTGCATTGTATTTTGCTCTTTGCCTAGTCGCCCCCACCCTTGGATGGGCCTTCAGGGGTAATCTGTAACCTGATTGGAGGTTCTTCTGTCCCTCCAGTGGAGCTGCAGCCTTTAGCAGCGAGGACGTGATTCCTGCTTGTCCTCCCAGCTGCAGGGAGCTGCCATCTTGGGCCACGTGGGGCCTCTCCTCCCCCTTCTTCCCAAATGGCTCCGCGGGGCAAATACCATAGCCCCGCCCTCAAAACTTAGCAACAAAAAAAACACAGCTTGTGCTACTAAGAGCTGCCGCCTCCTGCTGTTAACTGTGGTCTCCTGCTGATAACTGCTGAGAACCTTCTCGCCCCCCTCTTTCTCCTACTTAAAGGGGGTTCACTGACAAAAGGGCGAATGACAAAAGCACGCCCGACTATACTGCGGTGACAAAACCGCGAGTTCTGAAGCACGGCGACGAATGAGCACTGAAGCGCGGTGACAACAGCGCGGTGATAGAAGCGCACTGTAAACCTAACCCTAACCCTAAACCTAACCCTAAACCTAACCCTTACCTTAACTTAAATCACACTTCTGTCAGCGCGCTGTTGTCGCCGCATTGATGACGTCACGGTTTTAGCGCCACGCTTTTGTCGGCGCGCTTTTGTCGTGCACGCATTTGTCCTCACTGAGTGACTCCAGTCTCACTCAGTGGCCAGGGCAGCGTGCCGTCCCAGGGGGCTTGTGGCAGTTCAGTCCTTGCAGGAGGAGGCTGTGCGTGATGTGGGGAGGCAAGATTCGCCCGGTCCAAGCTTATTTTCCTTAATCCTTTGTGAATTAGTGGAGGTTCAGAATGGTGCACCTTTCCAGTGAGTGGATGAGTCAAATAATGGGGAATACCTGGTGGCCAGGGGCGTTGCCCAAAGAGCTTATCTTACTCATCCAATCATGAGAGGACTAGGTCAACCCATACTCCTCCCCACTCACTATGGAGAACAGAAGGATTTATATTCCTTGCAGTCAAGGTTTTCAGTTTTCTTCGCTGTCTCTCAGCTCCTTGTCTCATTGGTTTTGCAGCTCCAAGACATTTTCTCTTGCCTCCTGAAAAAGTTTGTGTTTGGGTTGAGATTCTCTTTGTCTCTGCTGTCCTCTGAGGTTTGGCTTATTTCCTGGACACACTACGTATGTTCTAGATTTCAATTCCTTTTTAATAAAACAAACTCTCCAATTAAGAAAAGGATGGGATTGTTTAACACTTCTTTCCCAGGTAGCTCAAACCTCTGGATCCCAGGTAGAAAAAAATGGCTTCACACTCCAGGTGATGCATTCACTCTGCCACATAATCCATTTGTTTTTTGGTAGACTCTGTGGGATTCTTATGTAAACTTGTGATTTGACATTTGCTTTCTTGGTGCTCAATCACATAGTTCTCAAAGTAGAATGTGATAATCCTTTTTATCTATAAATGTTTGCTCTAATGTTCTTAATGTGATAAAATCTACACAAGGTTTCATCAAACAAATTGCACAGTGATACATCTTTCTCGTATAGCAGTGTTTCTTCTTCATAGAGATAATCAGGTTGGATCATTGTAACATTAGCTTCGTTGCACCCCAAAAGCATTGAAGTAGTATTGTGGGTTTGG
Source organism: Thamnophis elegans (assembly GCF_009769535.1). NCBI lineage: Eukaryota > Metazoa > Chordata > Lepidosauria > Squamata > Natricidae > Thamnophis > Thamnophis elegans. Next base: position 53,736,404 of record NC_045541.1, read on the forward strand.
GCTCCAACTGGCCACAAATGGTGGAAATATATGTTTGGCTAGATGTGGTGATAAGAAATACACCCAGTGGTGCAATTCAGCCAGTTCTCTCTAGTTTAGGAAAACTGGTAGTGGTGGCGGCAGGAGCAGTGGTGGTTTGCAGGCAGTACAGCCCGGTACGGGTATACCAGAGCCTGCCCAGAGCACTGGGTACCGTTCCAGTACAGTGGTCCGGAGGGCCCACCCGCCTGCCCGAGCTCCTTACCAGTCTTTTAAGTCTTCAGCGCTTCCATGCACACGCACGGCACATACAACGCCTGCGCGATACTCCGCTGAGCAGCTGGAGTGTCATGGTGGCATTAAGATGCATGCATGCACTGCGCACGTCCATGTGGATGCCGCTTGGCCCGTTCCAACCATACCGGTTGGAACAGGATCCAGAAGCCACCACTGGGTGGGAGGCTCCGCCCACCCACCCGGACATTATCACATCCCATTTTTGACGCTCTGCACATACACAGAGGTGGCACGTGCACTCACGTTTGTGAACCAATAGCGAAGGTAAGTTGATTTCACCCCCGAATACACCTGCTGTTTAAATAACTCTACTGGCTACCAGTCTGTTTCTAGACCTAATTCAATATACTGTTAATCAATCATAAATCACTATTTAACTTGCAAACAAGAAAATTTTAAAAAGTATTTTACCTTAAGGTCTCCTGTTTTAAGATATAGCATCATCAAAGTATAGGGTTAGAAATCTAGGGGGCACCTTTTTGGCACCTGTTTTTGAAACAATCTCTGACAAGTGAAGTTGTGTTAGCTCACTCTTCTTCTGGCAAGTAAATAACTTTTTCCAGATCTTTGATGCAAAAAATGGACGTTAGATCAGATGATATTTTTTAATGTACTAATACTTATTTATTTATTAAGAACTGTGGTGGTGCAATGGGTAAAATGTAGAATGTAGTATTGCAGACTCACTCTGCCCACTGCTACAAATTTGATCCTGACCGACTCAGCCTTCCATCTTTCTGAGGTGGGTAAAATTTGGATTGAGATTCATCATCATCTTCTTTTAACGACTCTATAATCCCTTGTGAGGTGGACTCTGAGGAACTGAATGGAGCTAGCAGAGTGTTTTAATGGCCAAATGCCCTTCCTGTCGCCAAATGAGGTTTCAGATTGTTGGGGGCAACATGCTGATTTTATAAACCACTTAGAGAGGGCTGTAATGCACTGTGAAGTGGTATATTGGCCAAGTGCTATTGCTCTTAAATTTCTATGCCTCCCATCTCCCCTACAAGGTGACTCTGGGTGGCTTTGCTTTATTAATTTGTTGAGTATATTAATCATGTACTGTATTTTAAACATTTCCCTTTTAGTTGCCCTGAATGTTTTGTACTCTGCATTAAGTCCTTACTACACTGAATGTTTACATATCAGGTAGACGTGCTAATAGTTATTTGAATGTCAGTGTGTATTCATTGTAATGTCTTTGCCCACCCCAAAGGAACCGTCATATTCTAACTGAGATTACTGGCATTCTTGTTGAGTTAGGATACTCTGAGGAAATCAACTGGCATAAAACAAAAACCTTTATAGGATAAATATGTTCAGATGTTTCTCCTTCTTGTTCTTCAATAAACCCATTCTCTTCATCTTGTATCCTTTAGCATTTAAAATGTCTATCTTGTTACTAAACTATTTGAGTTCACTGCATTATAATTAAAGTATTATTGCGTGAAAACCACAGATAAACTGCATTTAAAGAAAAATAAAACAAAAATTGCAGCGCTCTCTGTGATTCAGAATACATTAACCAATAAAAAAACAACCAAGTACTGTAAAGTCTTATGGTTAGTTAGTGAAGAAAAATAATGAGCGTTTGAGACCCACGTTTGTCAAAACTGTCAAACTGAAAGGCCATCTTTTTGCCAATTCAGAAAACTCTCAAGTTGGTGCTAACATGTCACTAGACTCGTGTTGAAAAAGTAGGAATTTGGCTCTGAATAAATATTTTTAGAAAGTGCAAAACAATTTGTATTAATTATCTCCAAGAACTTTTAATTTTCTTCTTTTCTTTATGATCCCTGCCTGCTTAAAAGAGACAGCACTATATGGTAAAATTTGCACACTTCGTTATGTGCAGCATTAAACTTCGGGTTAAAACTCCCCACCATCAATTTATTCTGTTCTCCGATGTGCTGACGTGAGAATCCAAGGTATGGGTAGTGACTCCGCCTTCTTCCTTTTAGAGACTGAATCAAAACCCCGTGAGGTGAGGTGGGCTGTGAATGATTGGCTCAAAGTCATCCAGCCGGCTTTCGTGCCTTAGATAGGACTAGAACTCACAGTCTCCTGATTTCCAAACTGATGCCTTAACCACTGGATGAAACTAGAATAATACATGATGAGGACAAGCTGCAGTAATTCGGGATATCATTACTAAAATGTTATGGGTAATGTTTCTTTTCCAGTGCAGCTTGAACTTGCCCATGAGATAAACTTATCCTTATTTGTTCATAATAAGGAACTAAGTTGTATAAACCTACAGGCCGGAAACAATTTGACTGTGGTACGTTTTTGGAACTTTGCATAGAATTACCATATTTTACGGAGTATAAGACGCATCCCCCCCCCCAAGTAAGTGAAAATCTGAATGGGTGCGTCTTATTCAGCATTTTGGGTTTCCTGAAACTCCAACCCCACTCATCCCATTTTTCGGAAAAATGGATGTGCAAAGGTTTGGGAGGCCTACAAAGTGCTCCTAGGGGCTGGGGAGGGCAAAAATGAGCAAAAAATGTTTCCCCCCACCCCCCAGGAGTACTCTACAACCCTCCCAAAGCCTATGCATGCCCTGTTTTTCACAAAAAACGAGGCATGCAGAGGGTTTGGGAGGCCTGCAGAGTGGAATATTTTTAAAATTTACCTCTTCAAAATCTTGGTACACTTTATACTCCGGTGCGTCTTATAGTCCAAAAAATAAGTAAGTGTGATGTAATACTCTAGCAACTGAGGTATGGTCGAGAACATGATTTAAAATATAAATGAAATAAAACACATAAATCACATTTGACATCATCATGAGAACTCATTCCTCCCAGGTCTGCCTTTAAGATTTTCTTAGCTTTGATTATGTTAGCTATGAGCTGTTTACCACACTGTATGTATTCAGAACTGCAATTCACATATCTCTTTATTAGCTCACATAAAATTATATGTGGCATGAAGACTGTCTTTCAGTGGATAAAATGTAAAACAGTATCTTTTGCAGTTTCAGTGATGCCTTTCAGGCGATCTACTTAGACTTGCTTTCAAAAGAATTGTTCGTCAGCAAGTCAGTTTTGACTGTCAACTGTCAGAGTCAATGTGATAGGATTCTCAGAATAACAGGAAAAATAATTAAAAATAAATCCTGCTAGGCATTGTGCCAAGAATGTCTACTACTCTATTTTGGGAAGGTAGACTTGGCAACTGTGTGTATGAAAATATTCAGATTATAGTCCAGGGGATGATTCAAATAGTCATGGACTGAATAGATGTTTCTAAATCTAATTTTAAAGCAAAGCTGTCTACTGTGGTAGATGGTTCAGTGTTAAATCAATTGTGTTGAGCAATTTAGATTAAAAAGAACTGGCATTTGAGATGATTTTTCATCATTATAAAATGATCTGCCTATTCCCTTAAAATGGTTGACAGTAATATAAATCATTTTATTGATTAACAGAATAATATGTTATTTACCACCTTTGATTTTTGGAAGCTGTAGCTCAGAGTTTGAAAAAGTTCAAAGGAACAGGGCTAAGCTTTAGAAACTGTTTTAGAAATGAATAAGAAGCTATGAATTAGTGACACAATAACTTGCCAACACTTGTCAAAAATATGGCACCATTTGGAATGAGTCCCTAGAGCAAAATAATCATCAAAAGACTTTACAGGATTCAGATCAACTGACAAGATTCTTAATTTCATTTGAGGTTAACTCCAGATGGATCAGTCAATCTATGATAATATCACATGTATCTTGCTATAACTTTGTATTGTTGAATTTCTGGGCCTGTCTATTAACAATGTGAAAACTTGATATGACATTTGAGTCAGAAGCTGCAATACAAAGTGGGGAGAAATGACCACCAGAATGGCAATTCTGATGATGCCCATGGTAGTCTGGGAGATACTAAGTAGGTCAGTATGCTTAAAAAGGCAGATTAGGCAAAATTCTTACCTCTTCTCAAGGTTAATGTATGATATAATACTTCAAAGTTGCCCAAATGCAAAGCAGACAGAATTTCTAGGATAAGAAAACACTATTCAACGAAAAATTTTGTGATAAGAAATTATTTCAGTGTCCATCATATAACTTCTTTTATTTGCTGGAAAACAATGTAGAGTGTTATCTTGGTTGTCAACTGCTTTGAAACACATCAAACTCAACACATTTTAACATGAAAATTTTGACCCAGTACTCATTGTTTGGTACTCAACGCACAAGCTAGAACTTATTGGTGTCAGCTGCCTTGTGATTCACCATATTATTCCTTAGGGAAAAATTGGTACTCCTCTGTTTTGGTACACATCGTACCTCCTGGAACCAATTAATGATGAGTACCAAGGCACCACTGTATGTGCTATAATTAAAACTTTGTTATATTATATTTGATCCTTGCTGCTAACCTACCATAATCTTTCCACATGCAAATCATTCTGATTTTCCCTTATTCACATGAGATACCATTTAATGAATTACAGTCTAGTTCTTTGATCATTATTTTGTCTGTACCCATCTTCGAATTTTTGATACGGATTTTGTTACAGTTTTCATTATGCTTCCAGCAAAATGTGAAATTGCTTCTAGTAGTTGGCATTCCTATTAAATTCTTACTTGACCCTGACACCCTCTTTTATTTAAATTTCTGGGGCATTCTGATAACTTTTATCTGCACTTTACATTAAACAATCAAGGTAAATTTATTTCCACATCAGTTTATGTGTAAGGTTTGTCCAACTTTCTCCAAGTCGTATTCCCATAGGTTTGGGGTCACCAGATGAAATGGAATGGGAAAAGAGAGGAAGATATTCCCTCCCTCCCTCCCTCCCACCTTCTTCTTTAGAGTCAGGTTTTGACTGCTTAGACAAGTTCCTGAAGTTTTCTTGGCAAGATTTTTCAGAAATGGTTTGCCACGGTCTTCTTCCTTGGGCTGAAAGAGATTGGCTGCTTTGTGCCTAAGTCAGGACAAGAACTCATGGTCTCCCAGTTTTTCCAGAGGAAGGGAGGGAGTGGTCACGTGTGGGTATTCTCAAAGCCTTATTGGTCCAAAGACTGAGAGCAAACTCTTAAATAATGGTGCCTTCCAATCCTGGCCCAGTTTCCTCTCAGTCTTCCTTGGTCCAAGAATATTGAGAATATTCCATGGTAGGATTCTGTTTATTTCAATCTGGTCTTTCATTTGGCTTAATTGGGCACTTTAAAAGTTTTTCCTAAATTCTAAATTGTGCAGCTGCGGCCCCAAGGGACAGTTCATACAAAACTAATAAACTAAACTAAACTAAACTAAACTAGCCTGTCCTCTGGGGTCATTCGTACCATTGAGGTGTCTCGACGTCCATCGACAACCCGCATCTACAATTCCACCTGGGCAGCCTTTGTCTGGTGGTGTTCTCCTCTTGGCATTTCTCCCGACAGGGCCACTATTCCCAATGTCTTGGACTTCCTGCAGAAGGGCCTTGACGACGGGCTTTCACAAAATACGTTGCACCGCCAGGTGGCGGCTTTGTCTTCGGTTCTGGGGGTGTGGGGTTTTCTTCTCTCTCCCATGTTCCCCTGATCAAGCGTTTTCTGAAGGGGGCGGCTAATCTTAGGCCTCCCTCCATTCACAGTTTCCCCATGTGGGATCTTCCCCTGGTTCTCAGGGCTTCGACGGGGGCCCCATTCGAACCTCTTCGGTCTGTTCATCTATGGTTCTTGTCGCTGAAGGTGGCCTTCCTGGTGGCGGTTACTTCCGCCTGACGTATTTCAGAACTGGGCGCCCTGTCTTCCAGGGACGACCTTTGCCATTTCACCAGGACAGAGTGGTGCTTCGCCTTGATCCTACCTTCATCCTGAAGGTGAACACTCCTTTTTATAGGGCTCAGGAGATCGTCCTGCCCGACTTTTGCCCAGGCCCGTCCAATGATAGGCTGAGGCTCTGGCATTGGTTGGACGTGTGCCGTGCTCTGTGGATCTACCTCTGGTGGACCCAGGGGGTCCGTAGGTCGGAGGCCTTGTTTGTTTTGTTCCAGCTGGGAACGCTAGGTTCTAGGGTGTCCTCGGCCACCATTGGCCGTTGGCTGTGTCAGGCCATTGTGGAGGCCTACAGAGCGGCTGCTTGTCTGGCTCTGTCAGGCATCATGGCCCATTCTCCTAGGAGTGCTGCGACCATGGTAGTGTGGGCCACAAAGGCCCCATTTGAAGACATTTGTTGTGCGGCCACTTGGGCTTCTCCGACACCTTTCATCCAACATTATCGTTTGGATGCCTTCGCTTTGGCAGACGTGTCCTTTGGTCGGAGGGTCTTGCAGAGGGTGGCGGCTGATGCTCCCCTTGGGCCCTAGTGGTTTATTGTTCTCCCTCTCTGCAACTACAGCTTGGGTATGTCCCACACGTGACCACTCCCTCCCTTCCTCTGTAAAAAGAACGTTGGTCTTACCTGAATGTGTCTTTTATGAAGAAGGGAGGGAGTGGTCACGACCCGCCCTGGGGTTTTCCTTTGGGGTCAAGGGGAGGGCCCGGGTGGTTCCCGGGAGGTTGGTTGTTGTGGTTGTTTTCTTTTTTCAGTTCTATGTTCGCCTTTGAGGAAACTGGGCCAGGATTGGAAGGCACCAGTATTTAAGAGTTTGCTCTCAGTCTTTGAACCATTCAGGCTTTGAGAATACCCACACATGACCACTCCCTTCCTTCCTCTTAAAAGACACGTTCAGGTAAGACCAACATTCTTTCTATGTTGGTGCCTGAACTACTACATCAAACCAACTCTCTACTTTATCATACCTATATTTACACCACCCATTTTAAACCAAGATTTGAAGATTGCTGAACGGTCATTAAATCAATTGTCCAAATGTGCATTGGTAATGTTCCAGAAATCTGTTGAATAAATGATTCAACTCTGTAAGAAAACTTTACTGTCTTTTTGAGTGCTTGTAAAGACAATTTTGAAACATTCCTTTGTAAATATAAGAATAGGCACTAATGTAGAGAGCGATGCTTGCATCAATCTTTCTTAAATTAGTTTTATGGTAGGAGCCGTTCAAATAAAAATGTTAGTCTCTCAAGAAGCCTTTAGGCTGCAGCTCAGTACAATCCAGCTTTTGTAAACGTGTAAGTGCAATTTGCACTAACATGTTGACTATGAAAGGAAGCTATTGTGCATTATAGAACAGTGGCTCTTTGTTTTGCTGACTTTAAACTGGCTGGATAAACATGCAATGCCAGTTGAGACAGAATCCCTTCAGTAGAGTATAATTCAGCAAATAATTCATCTGAGGGTAATTTTCTGGGGGATACAAATGGACTTCAGATGAAAAGGGTGGATGAAAGAAGGATGGATCTTTCTTTCTCTATACTGATTGCTAACACAATCATTTCTGATCAAATTCTGTCTGCTAAAGAAATTGACTATGCCACTTACAATAACACTGTAGTCGTGACTGTCAGCTCCTACCTTTGTCACTACAGCTTTGCTCATCGCTTCTTCTTTGTTTTACGTGGTTGTGTATCAAGGTGAGATGGATGAGCAAAGGGTTTTTGTCACATTCTTTATGTGGATTGAAAAATAACCAGCTACTTTTGCCTTCCTTCAGTAAGAGGAATTTACTGAAGTGGTTTTGATTTGATTTTTGCAGATCATTAGTATGTTTGATTGCAAAACCAAGGCGTAGATCATAATTAGGAAGGGAAACAATAGTTACCCATTCCTTTCCCCAGGCTATTTAGGTATGTTCATTTGGGGGAGATGCCAAGTATCAATATAAAATTTTGGGACATCTCTCAGTTTCCCATCCAATAAAAGGTTTATTCCAGGAAAAGTCTGGACTGGATTTTGGAAGTTGCAGTCCCAGCACATCTGGATGGCATCAAGCTGGGGAGTCTGTTTTATGATTTCAATGTAACATTGAAATAACCTCTGCTGGACTGAAATTGTGAGATGCCATTTATGTACATCTTGACAGTCCCCATAACCATAAACCTCTTCTTCTAGCAAGAGAGATGAAACTTGCCTAGTTTATGGGAAATAGAATCATTTGAAAACCACAGCTCAGTGTTCCAGTTTACTACTAACGCTAGCAGTTTTTTGAGAATTTCTCAATGAATTTTAAGCTGTCACTTATATGAATGGAATGAACGTTGAAGAAGTGAGCTATTTTGCAATTGTAAGAGGATGAAAACCTTTAGAAGGCATTTGGAGAAAGGCAGTCATTTGAAGTAGACAAATAAAAAAAATAGTGTCTGTTGGCTGGGCTGCTGGGGATCAGTTCTGTGTAGGATTATGCTGTTGCTCAGTTGTTTAACAGCACTGTTCCAAAATTATAATTTAACTGCTTTGTGAGTTTTGTAATATTGGGGACATTAGTGTTACTTGGAAGAACTGTGATTTATATCTACTACTTTTCATGTTCCAATTTTTGGATCTCTAATTTAAATTATTTTGTGTAAACAAATTTGGAATAGGACATGATGAACGCTGAAAGAAAATCCTTGTGTCTGGATTTGTATTGTGCCTTTTGATTGGAAATTGATTGTAGTGGGCCCGTGCGAATAATTCAGTGAGAATGAAATATTACTCTGCTCCTTGAAGCTTCACAGAAGCAGCTCTAAAGTACAGCTGCTTTGGGCCTTACTCAAGTCAAGGCATATGCACAAAATACTTCCACTTCGCTTGGTTCCCATTGTTCAGAAAGAGGACACTGTTGCTATTGCACTGAGAAAGTCTCAGAGAGGTGCAGGCTGAAACATATTGTGAAGTATGCAGATGAGCCTTATTTAGGATGACAGTGTGGGAAGGTATCACAAGGCGGTAGTAGGCTTGGTGAACAGGTATAATAAAACCAGCCTCATTTTAAATGTAGGAAAAACAAAAGAAATGATTGTTGATTTCAGAAAAGGCAGGAATAGTGCACACCTCTGTGTATTAATGTTTCAACTGTGATGAGGATTGGCAGCATCAAGTCCCCGGCTGTGCAGCTAACGAATAGGTTATCTTGGTCACTCAACAGTGAGACACTGGTGAAGTGAGCACAGCAGCGTCTGCACTTTCTTCCGTCACATGAGAAAAGTTCATCTTCCTTCCCCTGTCTTACCACTTTGTGTAGAGAGACGATCAAGAGCATCCTGTCATATTGCATTACTTCTGGTTGGGCAGCATTACTGCTTTGGATAGGAAGGCACTGCAGAGAGTGGTGATGGCAGCAGAAAAGATTATTGGTAGTTCACTTCCTTCTATCCAGGACATAGCATACAAGTGCTGCTTGATTAGAGTCCACAGTATTGTCAGGGATGCTGCACATGCACTCCAGACCAGTTTTCCTTGTTTCCTTCTGGGAGGAAGCTTCATAGTATCTGAAACAGAACATCTAGATTCAGCCACAGCTTTGTTCCATATAGTATCAACCTCGTGAACCCTCAAGTTCTCTCTTTCTACCATGTTTTCAAAATGATCAGTGATTTATGTGTGTGTGTGTGTATGTGTGTCTGTATGTGTAGTATGATATGTATCAGGGGTGGGTTTCAACCGGTTCGCGGCGGTCCCTGCGAACCGGTTGGTCGCCGAACCTGGAAGTAAGTAACTTCCGGGAACGGCAAAGGGCCCACCCACGCCCGCGCGCGCCCGCGCCCGCTCCTTACCCGGTTTTGACAAATTCTGCGCTTCCACGCATGCTCAGGACGCATACAGCGCCTGCGCGATCCTCCAGGAGCAGCTGGAGCATCGCACAGATGCTATTACGCATGCGTGTGCCGCACGTGTGCGCGAGGATGTCGCACGTGTGCGCGAGGATGTCGCACGTGTGCGCAAGGACGTCGCACGCGTGCACGAGGATGTCGCACACGTGCGCGAGGACGTCGCACGCATGCGCGAGGACGTCGCACGCATGCGTGAGGACACCGCTGGCCTCGTTCCAACCAAACCGGTTGGAACGGGGCGAGAAACCCACCCCTGATATGTATGTATATGGGTATGTATGTATGTATAAGGTGACCAGATTTTCAGATTGGTAAAGAGGGACACCTTTGACCGGGGGAGGTGGGCTTGATTAAAAATTTTATATGGAGCAACAAAAATTTTCATATAACGCAAAAATAGTTTTGTAATATTTTTTTATTTCAACATAACTACAATTTACAAATATAAATTGTAACTGTTGCCAAACATCAAAGTTTTGATCGCGTGACCATGAGGATGCTGCAACGGTCGCTAAGTGTGGAAATGGTCGCTAAGTGTGAAAATGGTCATCAGTCACTTTTTTCAATGCCAATGTAACTTTGGTCACTAAGCCCATTATACCACCTTTCTTGCCACAGTTCTTAAGTGAATAACTGCAGCTGGTATTTTGTATTTTGGATAGAATCTTTTTTTAAATAGCCTAAGACAATTTAAAAAAAGAATCCACACAGAATAAATTGAAGTAAAGCATTTCAAACTATTCTTTCTGTGCACAATATATTTCAAAGTATTGTGCATAGAATTTTTAAAAATGGTTTCACTTCAATTTATTTTGGAATCTTTTTTTAAATAGTCTAAGACAATTTAAAAAAAGAATCCACACAGAATTTTAAAAAATCCTATGCACAATAAATAAAATATTATTTTAAAATACATTAACAAAATAAAAGAAAAAAACCCAGCTCACTTACCAGCAGGCTTGCACTCCAAGTCAACCAAGAATGATGTAGATGTTAATACAAAGAATTGAGCAAATTGAAATGGTGAAATTAGTCAGGGAAATATTTTTCAAAGAAACTTTGCCACCATTTTTTTCACACGAGCCGACCTCCAACCTCCGTGCCCCTCCCCTCTGGAAAATCCAGGAAATAACACTTGTGACCTCTCTAGCCACGTATTTCCTGGAGCTCTATGGTACTAGGTCATTTTTTCTTATAAAATGAGGTAAAAGGGGCACAGGGGGGGGCGTTTTCTTGCTTTAAAGTTTTAATATCTTCAATGAAAGTACTGAGACAGAGAGAGAGAGGTTAGACAAGGTGTTTATTGTCTTGCCCCGGTTAGGATTTCTTAAGCAAATCCACTGGGCTTTCAACATGAAGCCAGAAAATCGGAACTTTTTAAAAACAGCCCGGGACACGGGACAAATTGTTATAAAGCGTGACCGTCCCTCTGAAATCGGGACGTCTGGTCACCTTATGTATGTATGTATGTATGTATGTATGTGTGTGTGTGTGTGTGTATGTATCTATCTATCTATCTATCTATCTATACATACATACACACACACACACACACACTTTTTAGTGCAGGCAACAGAATTTCATTTTTAATGTGTGTCAATGTGTTCACAGTAAAAAATGACAATGAAGGTTACCTTATCTTAGATTAACAAAGAAAGAATTAAAAATAAGAGAAATGGAAAAGAGAGAAAACAATCTAACAAAAATATGTGTGTATTGTTGTTCATTGCGAAGTTGTGTCTGACCCATTGTGATCCCATGGACAATGTTCTTCCAGGCCTTCCTGTCCTCTACTATCCCCCAGAGTCCATTCAAGCTCACGCCGACTGCTTCCATGACTCCATCCAGCCACCTCATTCTCTGTTGTCCTCTTCTTTAGCCCTCAATCTTTCCCAGCATTAGGCTCTTTTCCAGTGAGAATACATATATGTGAATACTGCATATAAAACAATTACAGTAAAGAATTACCATATTTCATAGTAATTATCCTTACATAGTCTTCATGTATAAGCAATTGATAAGTTGCAAATAACATCAAGTTTTCCATTCATTGAGTAATTGAGGCTGTGTAATGAATGCTTGGAGATATACCTTTGCTTTTAAAACTTTCCACCAGAGACCTAGGTGTAACCACTGGCTGCTACAGTTGTAACTGTTAGGCAGATTGTGAATTATCAGATGAATTCACAATGTCATATCAAGTTGGCTCTGCTTGTGGTCTTACATGAGGTATCATTCTTCAGTGTATTAAATAATAGGAAAAAAATTGAGGACTCATTTTTTTTTCTTCAGTGGAGGAAATGCAAGCGTTTTATGTCTTTGCTTAAAGACATTGTCTTTTTCATTTACCCACTCTTCTTGGTTAGCTTTCTGGGGATCAACATTCTTACCGCAGAACAATAGCATTCATCCAGTTCTGGAAAAGGTCACGCTCTCCCTAAAGGTTTGAGTTTGGCGCTTAGGGGGTGTTTTAGATCCATTTCTATCTGAGCCTCAAGTATCCTCCATGGAGCTAACCCTACTTGGATAGAAATAGCTTCACTTCAGTTAATCTTATGTCAAGCTGTTGCCTTGGTTGCTGTAATATAGGTTATGGGGGTTTGCCCTTGAAGAAACTTCAGTTTCTAAAAAATACAAGGGTGTTGCCTGGAGCTACATGTTAAGAACCATAAAGTCCCAGTTTCATTTAATAGGAAGAGGAATGAATATGAGGTAAACCACCTTGAATTGTTCATAAAAATAATGAAGGCAGGAGAGAGAGGGGGGGGAGGGAGGGAGAGAGAGAGTGGGGGAAAGAAAGAGAGAGACAGAGACAAACAGTTCTGGGAAAGTTTTCTTCTGAATGGAGCATCAATAAATTCAGTAGTGCAGGCTGCTTCTGCTGACTGCTGGCTGCCTGCAATTTGGCAGATCGAATCTCACCAGGATCAAGGTTGACTCAGCCTTCCATCCTTCCTAAGTTGGTAAAATGAGGACCCAGATTGTTGGGGGCGATATGCTGGCTCTGTAAATTATTTAGAGAGGACTGTGAAGCGGTATATAAATCTAAGTCTAGTGCTGTTATTGTTTGTTTGTTTGTTTGTTTACCTGATCTATCAAATTTTAAAACCTCCCATCTGTCTTACAGAGGGACCCTGGATGGTACATAAAACATTGAGACATAAAAGCAGTATATAAAATTTTAAAAAGATGAATTATGAAATATGTCCTTTTTCTTTTGTAATTCCAAATACTCTTTTGCTCAAAGTGACCCTTTTCAGTACAGTCTGCACAAACTTAACACTTGCATTCCCAGTTGTCTAGTGGCTTAGACCCAGTAATGTAGCGTAGGCTCTCAATCCAGGGATTGCTTGCTCTGATTGACTCCTGGTTTGCAGCATCCTGGTTTGTGGGCTGGAAAATTGCACTGCCCTCCTTTGTTATTTTGTAACATGATATCAACATTATGGGTAGGTGGGTAATTTTTTTTTCTGAAGTTCACCCAGTAGATTTAATTTAATGATTTGGTTAATGTTAAAGTTAGGCTAGGATTATAGTTGTAATAACTGTGCTTCCCCCCAGAAGTGACTGTGTTTGAGCAGATGTTTCAATGTTTGAAATATTTGAGGAAAATAACAAGCAAAATACAATGCTACTGTGGAAATAGTAGTGCAGATTCTTTTATTCCTAGCAAATAAGAGTCCCTTAACTTCATTTAAACAGTAGCTTTCTATTTTCTCTTTTTAATCTGCGTAGAATTCAACATAGCTTCCTGAAATGGCTCTTCAGTTATTTTTGTTAAACGTTACAATGTAATTCAACTGAATGAAGTATATGCAGATACGAAGCAGCAATTACGGCATTCAGCTTCCCCTTTGATTCACAAAGTTAGGGATTTTGCCCTGCTAGAACTGTAAATACCAGCTGGTGGTTGGAATCTAAATGCTAGTTGGTACTTTGAAAGTGGAGATATTTAAACTAATTAAGGGTTTTTGAAATATGTCAAGCAGTTTGACAGTCTGTGAAAATTCACAGATGCTGAATAATGCTAAGAAGCACAACCAGGGTACAGAATGTAATAACATTCTGTAACCCTCTGGAAATGTGCCTACTATATTCTGTCCAGGCCATTTTCCTTGCTAGAATCCAGGTCAAAAGTGTAGTATTTTCCCTTTGTGGATTCCTGCCTTGACCAATGCTTGCAGCATCACACCCAAACCTGGCTCAGCCATTTATGCAATACTTTTCGGAGGTTTTTGAGAATTGGGCATTTTCATGCTAGGGAACTGAATGTAGACCTTGTTGACCATGGAACAGCTTTGAAACATGAGGAAAATATCCTGGCTGGGCAAAGAATTGCTGTGTTAAACTTTCACCTCAAATACGGCATTTATCTATAGAAGAAAGGTGATTACTTTCTTATGTTATCTTTTAGGTGGCATTATTTTATTTATTTTGTCAAGCATGTATTAGATAACGTATAAGTATAAACATGATTTTGGATACATGAAATGGATACGAATAAAAAGAAATATTAGGACAGGGATAGTAGACACATTGGTGCACTTATGCAAACTCCTTACAGACCTCTTAGGAATGGGGTGAGGTCCACAAGAGACAATCTAAGGTTAAAATTTTGGGGGTTTGGGGAAGAAACCACAGAGTCAGGTAGTGCATTCCAGGCATTGACCACTCTGTTGCTGAAGTCGTATTTCCTGCAATTGAGTTTGGAGCGATTTACCTTAAGTTTGTATCTATCGTGTGCTCGTTGTGGTTGAAGTTGAAGTAGTCATTGACAGGTAGGACATTATAGCAGATAATTTTATGTGCCACGCTTAGGTCAGATCGAAGACAGCATAGTTCTAAGTTGTCTAAGCCTAAAATTATGGGGAAAGATTCGTCAAAGTACTATATATAAATGATCAAGTATGGGGAAAGCATTTCATACACAGACAATCTGACTAGCTGATTTTGAGTTGAGTATTATCAGTGAAAATCTGTGTTTTGTTCAGGCGCAGGCCTCCCACTCCTCCCATCATTCTCTACAAGCACAATCCTGCAAGAGAGACATCTACTGAGCTCAATGTTAGATGATGGACCTGTGGTAGGACCTCCTAAGCCCTAGCCCAATGCCTAAAACATTACACCAAGTTCTCCTAGGCGCTGCTTGGAGTGTCCAAGCACAGGTTAACTTCAGCTTGCTGCCCAAGGACTGAGTTTAATATTTTTTGTAGCTCTGCCTCTTGCTCCCCTGAGAGGCTCAGTTTTAAAAAACTCAGTCGCCCTACAGGACGCATTTTGGAGAGATCCAGTCCTTGTGCAGCAAGCTGGTTCCCCTAGTCAGTGTAGTGTAGCTCCTAGATTTTTATTTTAGTGTTGATAGTTAGTTTAGACCTTCTGAATTTCCTTTAATTTCTTCTCCGTTTCAGTTCGGCTTTTCATTCACTTTAAAATCAGCTGTTTGGCGTGAGGCAGGCTTCCTGGAGCGAGGCTGCCTTTTATCTATTGTAAAGGCTCCTGGGTGCCATGGGGAGGCTCGTTAGCAGCTGCTAACGAGCCCAGGGGACAGATAGAGAGGTAGGGTCCCCAGTGCGAAGCATTAGGCTCTCCAGTTTCCCCCAGTGTTGCTCCAGGTGCGTGCGTGCATTGTGGCTGCCATTTTTGACTCAAATTTGGCGCGCTTTTTCTCCGAGGCTCTGAGCATTGCCGCGCTGCCTGTCCTCATTCTCAGATCACCGCGGAGAATGCTTAACGCAGGGGCCTAGCTTTGGGTTGCCAGGCAGGCTCCCCTCTCCCCTGGATTATTCCAAGCGGCTGCAGGGGCTCTTCTGGCTGCCACCTGGCCATTCTCCCTTGCTAACGGTGCAGATCTGCAGGCTCCTGGCCTCTCATCAGCCAGTGCCATTCATCCCAGCTCCACTTGCCTAGAAGTCAGCAATCTTCCACCGGCCTGACTCCTGCAAGGTTTATTCTCTCCTCTCACCAAGAGATTGCTTAATCTGACAACTTCTGCACCTACCACTCATCTCCTCTGTCAGAAGATGGAGCATCAGGTGGAAAAGCAAGCTGGGCCCACCACTTCCAAATGCAGCAGGCCCAATCCTGCTGCCAAAGGTGATGGGGTGGGGTGTCCAACCAAGGGAAAGTGCCCCAGAATCAGCAAGGCCTCTAAGGCAGATGAGAAAATTGCTGAAAGACGGCAGAAGGCACTTGAAAAGCAATTTCAGAAGGCCCAAGCTGCACAGCAGCAACTACAGGCAGGCCCCAGTCCTAAGGATGTTGAGACAGGGCCTTCCCTTCCTACTCCCCAGCAGAGGGCTCCCTCTACTTGCCTGCTGAGGAGGACTTTGGGTTCTCTCCCAATCCTTCTAGTGCCTCCATGCCCCCCCCCCTGTCATTCTCTGGTTGATTCCCTTGATGACGGTGACTCCCTTGCTGGGAAGGAATCCTTGGCTCCCTCTGAAGCTGAGCTAGTCTTGCCTCAGGCCCAGGAGTCCCAATTGTCCAAATCCATGCAGGATGTGGTGGCACGTGCAATCTCTCAGGGTATTTCAGATGGGATCCAGCAGTTGGCCTCAAAATTACCCTTTGCCACTGCTATTGTCTCCACTTCTCCCAGGGAGTCTGGCAGTTCCAACAAGACTCATGCCCCTCGATCTCAGGAGCCCCAAGTTAGGGAGGCTTCTCCAGCCCCTACTGGGATCAGTGAGGTGTCCGATGGGGAGGAGGCAGAGCTAGACGCTCCGGACCTCTCAGAGGATGAGAATTCCGCCCCCGAGGCGCCTGTCTCTTCGGGTTTTCTTCAACCCCTCTATGTTTAGGGCTATCCTAACCAAGTCTAGGGTGATGGCACCCCAGATGGGTCTGCCGGCTCCAGCAGAGAAAGTCCCTCCAGCTCAGGGTACCAAGGAAACCATTGGGCTCCAGGACCCGGGTGCGGGATTGTTTAAGGAGGCTTCCCCTCCTCTCGATCTGGTTCCAGCTCCTCAGCTGTTTTTGGACATCATTCAACATCAGTGGGCCCAGCCGGATTTCATGGCCAATCCTAGTGGCACTGACAAGAAGCTCTATTCTATGGAGGGCCCTCTAGAGGAACTGCTTAAGTTTCCCCAGGTAGATGACCCCATTGTCTCCCTCATGTCTAATTGCGCCTTTCCAGCTGATTTACTGGAGGGTTTAAAGGCAGAAGACAAGAGGGCAGAGTCGGTCCCCCATAAGACCCACCAGGCCACGGCATGGGCCATTAAGGCTTCTGTATCTTCCTAGTATTTTGGTAGAGCGGCCCTGTTCTGGCTACGTAAGTTATTAACCGACCTCCTTGCGGGGGACACCAGGGCTAGACAGGACGTTAGGAAGATAATAGTGGCCGTGGAATATTCAGCCAATGCCTCCCTTGCCGCCACCAAGTTCTCTTCTAGAGCCCTTGCCTCCAACGTGACTTCACGCTGTCTGCTATGGCTTCGCCACTGGCAGGTGGACATGAAAACCAAGTGGAAGCTAGTTTCCGCTCCATTTAAAGGGGGAAAATTGTTTGGGGAGACCTTGGACCCCTTTCTAATGGAGTCCAAGGACAAGCACAAGATTTTGCCCCCAGTCACTAAGAAACTGGACCGTAAGGGGCAACCCCTTCACCGCAATTCCTTCTACCTCCTCGGGGGGGGGAAGAGGGAACAATCAGTCCTACCCTCCATCCCAGGACCGCTCCCAGGATAGATCTTCCTTCAGGGTTAGGGGCAGACAGCAGGGCTTCCGTAAACCCGGGGGGGGGGCGGTATTCCAACCGTCCCTTCCAGAAGTCAAAGTGACTGTCATTGGAACCCTCCCATTCTGAACATGGTCCATCATGGTTTGACCCTGGAATTCCTTTCCTTCCCTCCAAGGACCTTTGTCTGTTGCCCCACTCCCAAGTTAGCCCACAAGTTCCAGCTCATGAGGGCGGAGATAGATCACTTGCTAGAGATAGCAGCTATAGAGAAGGTTCCCGAGAGCCAGGAGGGCAGGGGTTTCTACTCCATCCTGTTTCTGGTCCCCAAATCCTCTGTGTGTGTGTGTGTGAGGGCAATACTGGACCTAAAGAAGCTCAACAAGCATCTGGCATACAAGCGCTTCAAGATGCAGTCCGTTCAGACCATCCTGGGCTGCGTCAGGCAGGACGACCTCTTGACCTCAATAGATCTGAAGGAAGCATACCTGCATGTCCCGATCCACCCGGCGCATCGCAAGTTCCTGAGGTTCCAGTTTGCCAACCAGCACTTCCAGTACAGGGCCCTCCCCTTCAGGCTCTCATCGGTCCCTCGGACCTTTACCAAGCTGCTGGCTGCCATCGCTGCGCATTTGCGATCCATCCCGGTGAGACTGGAATGCTACCTGGACGACATCCTTATTCACTCGTTGTCCAGGGAGCAGGCCCAGAGAGACCTTCTCTCAACTTGGAGAAGAGCCACCTTACTCCTTCCACCAAGATCAACCACCTGGGGGCAGTGATAGATTCCTCTTCATGCATGGTATTCCTATCCCGAGACAGGGTAGAGGCTCTAAGGTCATTGACACACAAGGTGATCCGTGCGAGGCAGGCTCAGGTGGTTCTCTTGTCGCAGTTGCTGGGGAAGATGATTTCATGCCTGTCAATTGTTCCCTGGGCTCAGCTCCACTCAAGGGCTCTGCAGTGGCTGCTTCTTCCCCACCAGAAAGCCAACAGGAGCAACTCGACCATGCTGATTCCCGTGCCTCTGGCCGTGAAGAGGTCCCTCCAATGGTGGACGTCACCTGCGATCCTCAAGGGACACCTCTTCAGGGAGCCCGACAGGGTGGTCGTTACCACCGATGCCAGTCTCTCCAGTTGGGGAGCGCATCTGGGCCAACTCGTGGTCCAAGGCAAATGGTCTGCGTCAAGAGTCCCGCTGCAGCATCAATCTTCTAGAACTGAGGGCGGCAAGGTTGGCCCTTCGTCATTTCCATCGGTCGATTCGCCGACGTCACAACCTCATGATGACGGACAACGTGGCCACCAAGGCGCACATAAACTGCCAGGGTGGCACCAGATCCAAGCGGCTGATGGCGGAGACGGAAGCGCTGGGCGGAGTGCCACCTGGAGTCCATCCACTCCGATCACATCTCGGGCGTCAACAACACCCGCGTGGACTGCTCAGCAGGACTACCATCAACCCTGCTGAGTGGCAACTCGACTCGGCCCTCTTCCGCCGCCTGACCTGCAGGTTCGGTCTGCCACTGATAGACCTCTTCGCCACCAGGGAGAATGCCCAACTAGAGAGGTTCTTCTCCTGATTTCCGACCCCGGGGGTGGAAGGAACGAATGCTTTGTGGTACCACTGGCCCCGGGGTCTGCTCTACACCTTCCCTCCTCTTCCTCTCTTGCCGCAAGTCCTATCCAAGATCATTGCGGAGGAGGCGGAAGTGATTCTCGTGGCTCCCCATTGGCCCCGGAGATCGTGGTTTGCTGACCAAGTCAGTCTGTTGATATCACCTCCGTGGTAGATCCCTCCGAGTCAGGTCTCCCTCCACCAAGGGGTCGTTGTCCACCCGGAACCCCAGTGGCTTCAGTTGGCCGTCTGGCACTTGAGGGGGACCTGCTGAGTACCGAAGGTCTATTGGACGAGGTGGTACGCAACATACAAGCTGCTTGACATCCCTCCATGATGAAAATCTACGATGCCACATGGGCCTCCTTCGCCAGATGGTGTGAGGACCGTCTCATTGATCCGGTTACTGCGCCTGTGTGCTGTTTTTTGGACTTCTTGCAAGGGGGCCTTGAGAAGGGGTTGTCCCCGAATATGCTGTGGTGCCAGGTGGGGGCCTTGTCCACTGTCTGGTCCAGGGATCCTTCCTTGTCTCTCAGCAAGATCCCCAGGGTACGCTGTTTCTTGAAGGGTGCCTTGAACCTACGTCCGCCCACCATCCATCGGTACCCTACCTGGCAGCTGTCCGTGGTGCTCCAAGTGCTCACCGCTCCACCTTTCGAGCCACTGCATTCCGTTTCTCTTCGACACCTCACGCTGAAGACGGCCTTCCTGATAGCCATCACCTCTGCCCGCAGTATCTCCGAGTTGGCGGCCTTGTTGGTTCATCAGGACCTTTGCATTGTACATCCCGATAGGGTCGTCTTACGACTCGATCCTTCCTTCATTCCGAAGATCAACACCCGCTTTCATAGCGCACAAGAAGTCATTTTGCCGAGGTTTTGCCCGCGCCTTTCCCACGCACGGGAACACTCTTGGCACACACTGGACGTTCGGCGGGCCCTGAAGGTCTACCTCCACCGGACCTCGGACTTCTGTCAGTCTGAGACCTTGTTCATTTCTTTCCAGCCTGGTTCTCTGGGCAAGAAGGTCACCTCCACCACCGTGGGAAGATGGTTGAGGGCATGCATCGCCTCTGCCTATGAAGGCCAATCTCGGGTGGTTCCACGTAACATCATTGCCCACTCTACGAGGAGCGCCGCCACTTCGGCGGCCTGGGCCACTCAGGCTTCGATCGAAGAGATCTGTTGGGGGGGCACATGATCATCTCCTTCTCCTTTCATCAGACATTACAAGTTTGATGTATTTGCCTCGGCTGAGGTGGCCTTCGGCAGGAGAGTGCTCCAGGTGGTTGTTCATGCGACTGAATCCCGGGACCTTGTTTCTGCCTGCCCCGATCGACAGTAACTTGGGTATGTCCCATTGCTTGGACTCTCCAAGCGGTGCACAGGAGAAAGACCATTGGCTTACCTGAAGGGTCCTTCTCTGTGCATCGTGGGAGAGTCCAACCCACCCAGTTTGTCCCAGGATGCATGATGACATTGTCTCCTGACTTGGACTTGGTCTCCTTTTATGACATCCTCACGGTCTAGACTATTCTATCTTTTCTGGAGAACGTAGCCATGCAAGGAGGCGTGGCCAAGGAAAAGACTTCTTAGTCCAGGGCAAGCAGACTGAAATAACCCATTGCTTGGACTCTCCCGCGGTGCACAGAGAAGGACCCTTCAAGTAAGCCAATGATCTTTACCTGATATGCCTCTTCTCATAGTGGGGGAAGAGTATCCAGGATGGGTTGACCTTATCCTCTCGTTGATTGGATTGAGTCAGATAAGCTCTTGGGATACTCCCCTGGTCCACCAGGCACTGCCCAGTTATCGGCGAAGAACTCTATCTGACCCGTTGTGCCATCCACTCCAGACCTTGTTAAGGTTTCAAACTTTTTATTGAATTATAACTTGAACATATTAGTACAACCTCCGTCATAACACATGTTATATTATCATGACAGGGAGGGTTTGAATACTCCTCCCCACTATGAGAAGAGGCGTATCAGGTAAGTGCCAACGCCCTTTCTCCATAGTGAGGGGAGGAGTATCCAGGATGGGACATACCAAAGCTAACACATCCCTAGGGAGGGTAACATACTAATGGCCCATGGCCAAACGACGCCTGGTGGGGTGTGTCCCCCACCCTATGCACTTCCTGTAATACCCTGCAACCAAACGATGCCTCCGCCGAGGCAAAGGTATCTAATTTGTAGTTCCTCACGAATGGTGAGGGGGAAAACCACGTGGCTGCCCTACATATTTCTGTCAATGAGGCCTGCATTGCCCAGGCCGCAGTGGTGGCCGCACTTTGTGTGGAGTGTGCTGTGATGGGGTTCAGTTCCTGCAGCCAGAGTAGGGAAGATCTTTTGAAGAAGGAGGCAGTGGTGGCTGCCTTCACCGCTCAGGATACTGCTTGGTGCCTCTTTGGAGGGTGAGATCCGCCTTCCTGTCCTCTAACTTCAGAGCTTCCTCTGGTTCCCCTGGCAGAGTAGGGGGGCATGTAGTGACAATACTGGAGCATCAATGGAGGGTTGAGATAGCACCCTGACCATGTCCTGGTCCACATTGAAGAAGGTCTTGTCTGTGGATGTGGGCATGGGCCCCGCTCTTGGGCCCCATTGGCGCTTGACCAACTCAAGAAAGGCCTTGAGAGTTGGCACTGTGTCAGTCTCAATGGCCTGCTCATCAAAGATGGTTTCTGCAGAAAACCCCTGGTGCTGAGGTGGTGCTTCTGCTGCTCTGTTTCCGAGCTTGGCGGCTGCTTTTGCCTTGAACAGGAGTGACTTATATAGTTAAGGCTGGAACAACCTGGTGAAGGCCGGCTTAGGAGGGGGCATGCCTTTGTCTTCAGATAGTTTATGCTCTCTAACTTCCCCCTCCTTGCAATCCAGGTCACTGTCCTCTTGTGATGAGGCTGAGGAACTAGAGCTATCTTCCCCCTGGGTTTCCAGCCACTCTGGTATCCTAGGAGAGGATGCCACCTGAGGTTGCATTTGTGGCTGTGAAATGCCGCTGTCATGCATTGCTGGAAGGCCCACATCATTAGGTCTTGAAAATTGGGGACCCCTGTGGGGGGTTGCTGGTTGGAACCCATGCCCACCTGTGTGTGGGGAAAACCAAAGGTGGTAGCCCCGCGGGCAAGGCTGATCCCAGGGAAGTTGTATGTGGGGGGGGGATTGCCACCCCTGAGGAAGACCCCAAAGACCTGATATGTCAATAGGGATCCTTGCTTGCAATGTGGATGCCTCTCCTGTAGTCCCACCTGTTACAGGGACTCCAGGGGCCTTTCCCTTCTGTCGCAGCCTGGAATGGACTTAAGGCCACTTGCCTTTTTGTAGAGCTGCCCCAGCTTCCTGTGCCTTCGCCTTTCATACTTAGATGGCTTGGAAGGTTTGTGAGGCTTGTGACCATCCTCTGCCTCCAGCTCTGCCCTGGGGGAAAGATGCTTCTTCTTATTTCTAGCCTTTGCCCCCCCACCTTCTGGGCAGCCTCTGGGGTGGTCACTAACCTTGGTTGATCCTCTGCCCCTCAGGTGGGGCTGCTAGGTGTTGCTGCAGGTACTTGAGTCCTGCCGGTCTCCTCATTGCCGCTAGGCACTGCCATCTTGGAACACGTGGCTTCTTCCAGCTTCAAGTTGGCGCCTGTGCCAGGAGACAAAGGGCACCACTTTTAAAACTCCTGGTTTGGCGGCTTGTGCTCCGAGGAGCTGCCGCATGCCTCTGCCTCTGGTTTCTCCATAGTGAGGGGGGAGGAGTATCCAGAATGGATTGACCTTATCCTCTCGTGATTGGATTGAGTCAGATAAGCTGTTTGGGCAACACCTCCTGGCACCAGGTATTCCCCAGTTTTTCTGACTCATCTGATCATGAGAGGTTGCACATTCTGGATCTCCAGCAATTTACTGGGATTTAAAGAGAATTCTCGTCGAATCTTGCCTCCCTGCACCGCGCACAGCCTCCTCCTAGAGGATCGGGACTGCCACGAGCCCCCCTGGGGCGGCACGCTGCCCTGGCCACTGAGTGAATCTGAAGACACTCAGTGAGGACCTTGGCCGGGCAGCAGGAGGAGAGGGCACAAGCCTCCCCAAGGCAAGCCCAGCCGCGGAGGGATGTAAGCCACTGGAGTGCTCCCCTGCTCCCCTCAGGGGTTGAGCCACGAACCGCGGCTTGTTAAAATGCCCTGGAGGGCCTGTGCTGGCAGCGATCACCAGAGAACAAGGTGAGAGCCGGAGAGGCTCAGAAAGAGCTGCAGAAGGCAGGGGGAGGTCAGAGAGAGAGCCTCCAGCAGCAGCGGCAGAAGCATGGCAGCCTGCAAAGGCACAAGCCATTTCCATGTGCTCCAGCAAAGAGGAGCTTTTTGAATTTGGAGCCGGGGGCCATCTTGAAACCACGTGGTCCAAGATGGCGGCCCCCAGCAGCTCAGAGGAGGCCGGCAGGAACAGAGCTCTCAGCCTTGCAGCAACAACCACCACCGGACGCTCTGAGGAGCCCTTAAAAAGATTAGAGACTGCACTCAAGTGCCTTGGAGGATAGTTGGGCTGCCAATTCTTTGTGGCAACCCCTGAGATATTGGAACACTGCTATCACTTTAAACTTTACACTTTAATAGGATTTGTATGCCGCCCACTCCCTAGGGACTCTGGGTGGCTTACAACAATATAAAAACATTTAAAATATTAAAAAAATACAGAATTAAAATCAATACAACATCCATTCCATCAAGTGGGGCTGGAAATTAATCACGTCTCCCCTTGTCCTTCCTTTCAGTAAATTAGACATACCCAGTTCCTGCAACCATTCTTCATAGGCTTTAGCCTCCAGTCCCCTAATCCCCTTTGTTGCTCTTCTCTGCACTCTTTCTAGAGTCTCCACATCCTTTCTACGTCATGGTGACCAAAACTGAATGCAGAATTCCAAGTGTGGCCTTACCAAGGCCTTATAAAGTGGTATTAACACTTCACGTGGGCTTGATTCTATTCCTCTGTTTATGCAGCCTAAAACTGTGTTGGTCTTTCTGGCAGCTGCTGCACACTGCTGGCTCCAATTTAAATGGTTGTCCACTAGGACTCCAAGATCCCTTTCACAGTTACTACTGTGGAGCAAGGTATACTGTACCTGTGCATTTCGTTTTTGTTGCCTAAATGTAGAACCATACTTCATTGAATTTCATTTTCTTAGACAGTGCCCAATGTTCAGGTGTATCAAGATCCTTCTGTATCTTTAGCCTGTATTTTGGAGTGTTGGCTATTCCTGCCAGCTTGGGGTCATCTGCAAATTTGATGAGTCCCCCCCACTGATCAGCATTTAACAAAGAGAGAGCTAACAGTCATCTGGCTCCTTCTTATGACCGCTTGAGGTAACAGCATCCAACCACATTTGCAGCAGTACTTAAAGGAACAGTACTACTATCATGACATATATATTGTTAACCCAACTGTTAGCTTACATACCTTAAACCCTCATCCAAATCACTGATGAAGATGTTGAAGAGTATTGGGCCCAACACAGAGCCTTGGGGTACTCCACTGCATACTTTCCTCCATGAAGAGGCAGTTCCATCAAGGGCTACACGTTGAGTGCGGTTGGTCAACCAGTTACAAAGCCATCTGGTGTGATGCTGTCTAACCCACATTCTTCTACTTGATCCAGTAGTAGGTTATGGTCTCCCTTATCAGGACTTGCTGAAGTCCAAGTAACTATATCGACGGCATTCCTATGGTCCACTAGTTTTGTCACTTTATCTAAGACTAACCTTTATCTAAGGTTAGTCTGGCATGATCTGTTTTTGACAAACCCATGTTGGCTTTGGGCTTTTGATCTGTTTTCTCCCATTCTGAAGATGGGAACCACATCAGCAATCCTATGGTAATTCCCCGGTACTCCAGGATCTCTGAAAGATATAGTTAGCACCCAGTGTGCCAATTACCACTGGAATTACCACTGCTGGTTTGTGCCATAGTCGTTGAATTTTGATTTTTAAGTCCTGGTATTTTGCGATTTTTTCATGTTCCTTCTCGGCGACCCTGCTATCACCTGGTATTGTGATGTCTATGATTGTGACCTTATTTTTCTCAACCAGTGTGATGTCTGGTGTATTATGCGCCAGTATTTTGTCCATTTGTATACAGAAATCCCACAAGATCTTGACCATCTGATTTTTGGTGACTTTTTCAGGCTGATGTTCCCACCAGTTTGTTGCTGTTTTAATATTATAATTTTTGCACAAATTCCAATGGATCATTTGTGCTACTGAATTGTGCCACAATTTATAATCAGTCTGCGCGAATTTTTTACAGCAGCTGAGCATTATTATTACTATTACTATTATTATTATTATTATTATTATTATTATTATTATTATTACCTTTGTGGCAGGCCTCTCTTTATTGTGAGCCTTAGTTTCCCTCACTTCATCTTTACACGCACTCTAGTGGCTGACCATTGAACTCCGTCTGTGTTTGCATTTAGAATATCTCTGAGCTAATCCTAGTCATAGAATCATAGCACCCTTATAGCCAGGGAAAAAGGGTCAGACAGGCCGGTCCCCATGCCAGAACCCACCACAAACTCAGAATGGATATCCGACTATGAGAAATTGCAGAAGCACCTCAGATAGCCTATGATCTTAGACAGCATTCGCTGAGGGCAGAACATATAGCAGGGGTGGAGAACATCAGAGCTGACTGGCTCAGCCGGACCGAGGTGGACAATTTGGAGCAGAAGCTGCAGCCAGCAATCTTCAAGGAGCTGGCGGAGTGCTTCAGATGCCCAGAGGTCGACTTATTGGCCACGCCCCTCAACGCTCAGCTCCCGAGGTTCTTCTTCAGGTACCAGACACAGGGAGCAGAAGGGGTGGACGCTCTGCGAAGCCTTTGGCCCAGGGGTCTTCTGTATGCCTTTCCGCCCTTACCCCTGATCCCCAGGATCATACAGAAAATCCCTCGGGAGGGGGCGGAAGGGGTTCTGTTGGCTCCTCACTGGCCCCGGAGGCCATGGTTTGCAGATCTCCAGTCGCTTTCAGGGGAGAGGCCCTGGAGAATCCCCCAAGAGAGTATATCCCTCAACCAGGGGTCGCTGGAGCACCCAGACCCTCAATGGCTCCAGCTGACCGCTTGGCACTTGAGTGGAGCATCCGGGGGAAAGACCTCTTCTCCCCCAGGGTGATACAGACTATCCAGACTGCCAGCACACCCTCCATGGAGCGTATCTATGGCTCCTTGTGGCGGGCCTTTGCCTCATGGTGTAACTCCCTGGGGTACAATCCTATCCAGGCCACGGTGCCACAGATTCTGGACTTCCTCCAGGCAGGCCTGGACAGAGGGTTAGCTCCTAACATGATTAGGAGACAGGTTTCAGCCATCTCGTCAGTTCTCCTGCGTGGCAGGAACCAGAGTTTGACTCACCTTCCTATGGTCAGGCAATTCCTCAAGGGGGTTTCCAGTCCCAAACCGCCCACGGTACTCAGGTACCCGTCCTGGGACTTACACAGGATATTGGATGCTCTAACAGGTGCTCCATTTGAGCCTTTATGAACAGTTTCCCTTAAGTTCCTGACTTTTACGGTGACTTTCCTGGTGGCCATCACCTCCGCCAGGCGGATATCTGAGCTGCAAGCTCTGTCCACCAGGGAGGATCTCTGTGTCTTCCACCAAGACAGGGTGGGGTTACGACTGGATCCGTCCTTCATCCCCAAGGTGTGCTCCTGCTTCCATCGAGCCCTGGAACTGATTTGCCCAACTTCTGTCCAGACCCTTCTCACCCGTTGGGGTCTGGACGTAAGGAGGGCTCTGAGGATTTACCTCAGGAGAACCAGGCCATACAGGAAATCCAAAGCTCTGTTTGTCTCCTTCCAACTACGGTTCCTGGGTAACAAGGTAACTTCCACCACTATAGGCAGGTGGTTGCGAACCTGCATTGCCACTGCATACCAATTGCAGGGCTTACAGACACCAAATCATATCACAGCTCACTCCACGCAGAGCGCAGCCATATCCATGGCCTGGGCCTCGCAGGCATCCCTGGCTGAAATCTGCAGGGCAACCACGTGATCTTCCCCCTCTCCCTTGGTTAGGAACTATAAGCTGGACTCCTTTGCCTCGGCAGAAGCCTCGTTTGGCTGCAGGGTGTTGCAGGCGGTTCACAGGGCGGGACCCACACCTCAACAGGCTTGAGTGGGGGACCTTGGGCCTTAGGGGTCTCCCTCCCTAGGGACGTTCAGGCTTTGGTACATCCCATTCTGGATACTCCTCCCCCCTCACTATGGAGAAAGGGCCTTGGTACTTACCTGATACGCCTCTTCTCATAGTGGGGGGAGGAGTATCCAGTCCCTCCCTGATTATGGATAGAGTAGAGTCGGATAGAGCTCTTCGTCAATAAAACTGGGGAATACTTGGTGCCAGGGGGCGTTGCCTAAAGAGTTTATCTGACTCAATCCAATCACGAGAGGATAAGGTCAACCCATTCTGGCGCTCCATACACATTACTACATAACAACATATTGTCTGGATATTGCTTGCAGTTTAAATGTGATTTTTTTTTTGGTCATACTTTTGCTTTCAAGGATCTTTTCATACATTGACTGGGATTACACAATTTTGAGGTGTAAATGGCATCTGTGAAAGCACTGTTAAATCTCTCTCTCTCTCTCTTTTTAATTATGAAAAGCCAATAAAAGAGATAATCTTATATATTATTATCACCCTGGTTGATCATCAGATTACATATCAGAACCTTTCTACCTTCTTGTCTCTGTCTCATGCAATCTTTGGATCTCTAGCTTGCTCTGCTGCAGGAAATGAAAGATAGTATGGATGTCTGGGTCCAGCATTATCTAAAGAAATTAACATGTGAATCATGCTATGACTAAAAACTCAATCGTTATTTCAGTCTTGTAGCCAGTTCAGGTATACATAGTGGGATGATCCTATTCCCCTTGCGGTCCCACAATTACAAAGAAGGCTAATACATTTTCTGTTATGTAAAACAGTTTTCTGCAAATTACTTTGTGTGGATGTTTCTGTAATTCCAATATAATATAACTTGGGATCCTATGTACGGATAGTGCTTGGTTTAATAATCGTTCTGCAACTGTGCAAAGTTTTGGTGATGGTGCTGAAAGTAGGGATTTATAACCTGTGACAGAGGTTATGCCTGTTGCTACACTCCTGTAACCCATTTGCATTTATGACTAGTTGCCAAGTGCCCCAAGATCATGTAATTGCCTTTTGTAATCTTTCCTCCTGGCTTTCCGACAAAGTCAGTGGGGAGGCCAGCAAGGAAGTTGTAAGCTTCTGCCCCCTGCCAAGAAGAGTCCTAATCTCTGGAGGCTGGTTAAATAAGGTCCACTCCAAAATCAAGCAAGACCCAAAGCAGGAGAGGCAAGTTCATTTAATGATCTGTGAGGTGACTTAATGACTGCAACCTGAAATACAGTTGTTGAGCAAAGTAGTCATATGACCTCTCACTTAATCGATTCGCTCAATGACCGAGATGCTGATCCTAATTGTGGAGGTAAGATCAGATGTAAAGTCCAGGACCATAGCTAAGGCTTGGTACATCCAGTTGCTCCGTTTGATCAAAAAATCAGCTCAGCAGAGTTTTGACAAAGGAAAGTTTGTACTTGATAAAGAAATGTGATGGAATGTTCCGTGGTGCCATTAGCGATTTCCTGAGTTGCTTTTGAATGGCTTGAAAACCTGCTGCATGAACTAGTACAACTTTCTAATTGTAAATAGCACTAGCACTTAGACTTATATACTGCTTCATAGTGCTTTACATCTCTCTTTAAGTGGTTTACAGAGTTAGCATATTGCCCCCAACAATTTGGGTTTTCATTTTAAACGTAGAATATATACTTCCTCTGGGCAATTTGCACTTATTTTTAGTCATTTCTTCATGTCCGAAAACGTGAGAATGTGTATAAGTCTGATTGAATATGTAGGGTTTCTAAAATATTTGCTCTTCAGTTTCTATCCAGTTTCGGTATTATCTTGTCTAGTTAGTTTCTCACTCTTCATTTAGTCGCTCGGGAAATAGAGAAGCTGTTGCAATTAGTGAAACGATACAAATGGGATTTCCCCCTGCAATAAAGCACCTTCACTCTCCATTACATTTGAATAAATAAAGACACTGATCCTCAATCACAACTGGTACCATAGTAATAATTGGAAACTTCTTCTGGTATTATGCGGCTTTAACAGGGATGCTTAGTTTACACACTTAGGCATTTTAAGCATCTTTAATCCATTCTTGGATTTGTAGGTGTCAGCTGGCAAATCTGCTTAGTGAATCCAGAAATCCAGTAACAATAATGAAGGTCTTTCATTAAAGGAGGTTGGTGTAGTCTTGTGCTTTCCACATAATATGTCTCTTTATAGGCAAGAAATTGGATTAGTTAGAAATTTAGAAGTAACTCCACATAGATATTTGTTTGACAATCATTTGAAAAGCCTAGAAGTTATTTACTTTTGCTCAACTAACAAGCTGATTTGCTTTGAGTGACCCAGAATCTACGCCTTTTGAGTTTCATTTTTAAGTTCTGTGTATCACCACGCTGAAAAAGCTTTGTCATAAACTTCCACTGGTTTGTAACTAGTGAGAAAGATTTATTGGTGGGACATTAAAAATCGAATAGACAACTGGGTCTTCTTTTTTTTACAATCCCAGCACAATATTTATGGAATAGGTTATTGGTGGGAATACCTCCTAAACAAAACGATACCTTTCTCTATGTTAGGTGCCCTGGAGACTTGGGTGCTATTAACAGAAATACCCTTGACTTCTGACAACACTTGAGACCAACATTTCTGTTGCTAAGGGAGATAGTTGTTAAGTGACTTTTGCCCCATTTTACAGCCTTTCTTTCCATAGTTGTTAAGTGAATCACTGCAATTGTTAAGTTGGTAACATAATTGTCAAGTGAAACTGGCTTCCCCATTGTCTTTGCTTGTCAGAGGGGCACAAAAGGAGATCACATGACCATGGGACAATCCAATTGTCATAAATACATGTCAATTGCCAAGCATCCAAATTTTGATCCTGTGACCATGGGGATGTGGCAGTGTTCATAAGTGAGAAAAACCGGCATAAGTCATGTTTTTCAATGCAGTTGTAACTTTGAACGACCACCAAACAAAGGGTTGTAAATCGAGGACTATCTGTATAATGTAGAACCACCTTAGCATGGTCAAACTGTCCCAGAGTTGATTCATCAGCTAGGTAGGAGATACTAATTTATGAACTATGTTAAACCATCCGGCAGGGGAGAACCAGGGCACCAGGAAGCCTGCCTCTTTCTTGTGTTTCTGCATTAGATTTGCAAAACAGAGCTGTGCTAGTTTGAAATGAAATTCCAAATTGAGACCCAGAACAAACCTTACACCTGGCCCTGACATTTCTGAAATTCACTGTCATCTTACCTTTACTGTGGGCAGCAAGATTACTGACAAAATTTCAACTAGAAACCTTATTTTAATCAAAGTGCAGCAGCTTAGGAGCTGATAAATTGATCCATGCTAATGTAGGATTCTTTAAACACTCATTAAACACTCCAGAATATCTTGGTGTTAGAAATTTGGTTGCCACTTTCATAGGATTGCTTCTGGCATCTGCTCCACATCATGCTTTTGGTTCTGTCTACCACTTGCCCCCAGCAAATGCAAGATTGGCATATAGGAGTTTAAAGTCCTGCTGTATTGCCACTGACATTTCATTCCTTCTAAATATTGAGCTGTGCCTGTGAGAACCATAGCTGAAGGTGTGGAGAGAGAATCCCATAATACTGGAAGGTCACTTTTGGGCACAATTGTCTTCCTCTAAAAATGGTAAAGTCTACTTTATTGTGGAATAAGATGGAGCTAGGATCATGCTACAGCAGGGGTGTCAAACTCAATTTCATTGAGGGCCGCATCAGGGGCCAGGGTGGGCGTGGTCAAGGTACACATGACCAGCTCAACATCACTCATATTGGGAGTGCCTGTGGTGACTTGAGCGCTCTGCCAGTGAAAACGTGAGAATCTCTATGGAGATTCTCATAAATCATCCAAGTCATGATTGTCCCAAAGGTACTTTTCCAAAAAGCACCTGGACTTTCCTGGTTTTTTTTTTCCTTCCTTGAAAACATTTCATTTACATCCAAGAAGCTTGAAGAAGCGAGAATGGAAGAAGATTCTTGGATGAGAAGTGAAATGTTTTCAAGGAAAAAAACACACACAAGAAAGTCCAGTTGTTTTTTTGGAAAAGCACCCTTGGGTTAAGAAGTAATCTACTCCTGAATAAAGAAAACAAAACTTTGGTTGGTGGAATAAAAATGTAACATCATTTTCTTCTCTGCTGTGCCTGGAATGTTTTGAAATATTAATTTTTTAAAAAAATACAGCACTTAAACTGTTTTGAAAAAATATGAAACCCCTCTCTCTTACATACAATTCCCATTCCCCCATTTGAGTATTCTATCACCTTATTTCCACCACCGCCCCTATGGATTTCTTGACAGTTAACCACTTAACCTGGTTAAGGACTATTGAATTGTAGCTTCACAAAGGTTTACTCCTACAGCCCAAAGGAGAAAAAAACTCTTACGACTTTTTCTAACAATTTTGGACGCTCTGCTTACCTGTAAATACGATGTTTTGGACGTAGCATTGCGTAAGCAAAGGTTACAGGAATAATGCAGAAAGAATGAGTTAACTTGGCTGACTATTGTGAAGAGTCACTGTTTGTTCCCACATTGTACCTTCTGTTTTTAAAAGGTACATAGGGGAAAAATATTAAATTTAGGTGCTTTTGTTCACTGTCATGTCTCCTTCCTCCTTCTCCTGTTTCCCTCTAATTTTCAAAACCACTTGGTGGAAATATTCTTTCTAAGAAATAGGGCAGAAATATTGGGATATTAAATGCTGCTTCTACGTATATGAGAAGGAGGAAGAATTTTAAGAAGCTTTGGATCTGGGGGCTGCTGCGAAGGATGTGACAGGACTGTTCTTAATGCAAAGGGCAACTGACTTTGACTTTGATTCAGTGATTATATCTGCCCTTCATGAATGCAAATAGTGTAGGATCCAGATGATCAGGAAGTGTAAAAATATACTCAGTTCTTCTCTATTCCTTTATATTTCTATTGCTATCAGTTTTTGTTCCTGAGTAATATTTTTGACTGATTGGACCAAGATGAGCAGCAGCAGCACAGTGGTGGGTTGCAATTTATTTTACTACCGGTTTGCTTGTGTGTGCACATGCTCACGTGATCGCATGGCGCTTCTGTGCATGCACAGAAGCGTCTGAGCGAGTGGGCAGAGCCTCCAGCTACCGCCACTACCAGTTCACCCAATCCGGGATGAATCGGCAGCAACCCACCTCTGCAGCAGCAGCTGAATCTAGTAAAGATTCTGAAGATAAAAAAAATTAAAAACACTGTTTTAAGACCAAATCAGATCGATACAACATCTCTGGTTGTCTAGAAATATGAGCAGCCTGCTATCTGGCTCCTGGTTTTGGTCCAATGTGCCTATTATCTTTGGGTTTCTAGGCTATTCATCTATTTACCTATTGAACACATTTACTTGATTCCTAGCCTCTCTGGATTGCTTCAAAACTACAGTAACACTGTGATTGTTTTGATCTTTTTCTTGCTGCCCTGCATAACTCAGCCCTTTGGATAGAATAGGAGCCATTACATCCTTAGTGAGGCTCTATGTTTATATTTATTTATTCCCCTAAGGGTGTAGTGGAGCTTGTCAAAGTTAAGCTCCAGGTGATTCTCAGGATGGCTCACCAGAAGTTTGGGGAAATGTTTGGAGGGGCATATCAATGTTTGGCAGTCTGTCTTCAGTGAATTTTTTCTGGTTGATTTCCGTGGATTTGCTAAGCATGATATTCCCAGCTGCAGTTTTCACTTTCCTTAGTTCAGGAAGGCTTAGGTTATGCTTTGATGTGAGTCCAATATTTCATGAGGAAAAAAAATGTTTGCACTTGTATATTTAATGTATATTTGTATATTACTCAAAGTATTTAGAAAATATGCCCTTTGAAGGGTTGATAGTTATCCCATCCATTTATGGGAAGAAGATCTTCCCTTAAAAATGCAGCTGTGGACATTTTGTCCAAGCGGTTGTGTCTTTTGCTAGTACAAGATGCGAGCCTGTGTGCTGAGTACGTTTACCGGATTTCTCCCAATCGAGGAATTTAGGAACATTCAGATACACATTACCTGGCTCTTAGAAAATTTCAGATAGCCATACCATATATTGCTGACCTTTATTGTCAGTTTGCAATGTGTATCTGTCTCTTAAATATAGTGAAAATGTTTGCTGGCTTCAAGTGAAGTATTGTGCTAAAAACAATCCAATACAATGAATCTTGCCCAACATACATTAAGTGACAGAGACGGTTTTTTTAACCAATTGATTTTTGTCCAATCTAGACTCAAACATGAAAGCCCTAGCAACAGAGAACTAATGAAACACTGGGGTGGGGGCCATATGGTACAAATTTATTGAAAATGAAATCCATGCACCATAAATTCTTAGTAAGAAATGCTTCTGTATTTGTCTTGTAGGCACATTTCACACCAGATGACAGATCTGAAGAAGCAAACTCTACCAAAGGAGCAACATTTTATAATTAAGTTTCTTGTTAGAAGCCACAGCAGAAATGTTGGATTAAAGCAAAAAAACATTGCCTTGCTGCACAGTCTGATAGATGTCTCCAGAAGCTAGGCCCACTGAGTTTAATGAGGCATACTATTAGATTAGTATGCATAGTTCTTCAACTTTAGTATTGAAAAGTTCAGTTTTGCAGGATTGTATCTTGATCCTTAAGGTATTTATTTGAAAGGAAATCTTTTTTTCCCCACTTTCATAACATATAATGACATGTATACTATTACATAGCCAATATCCTATTGTATTAAGTAGTAATTACATCAATTCCTCTTGTCATCAACGCCCAGAAAGATAAAAACCCATTATTAGCTCTTCTGCTCTCCATACACCTCTTTCTTCTACCTCTCTCCTACCTCCTTTCTTCCCTCCATTATCCTTTTCTACTCTACTTCCCCTTCCTTTCTCCTTCTCCTCTCTCTTCATTCCACTCCTCCTTATCCTCCTCATCTTCTCCCCTTACCCTCTCTCCTGTCCCTCTCTTCCTATCTTTCTTCTCTCCTCTGTTTCCCACTCTTCCTCTTATTGGTGTATTTCAGCTTCTGAGCAAACTCCATTCTATGTTGATGGCATTTATGCTTCCATATCAATATACTTAACATATCTTAGTTTTAAAGAAAAATAAGAGAAGACAGTATACATGTGCAGTCATATTACATTAAAATCTAACACCCCTCATCAAGCCTAATATTCATCCCTCCCTCCCACCCTCCCCCCAACCCCCCCAGCCTTCCCTCCCCCGACTTCCCAGAACCCATACACGGTATAAATCTTTAACAAAAACAGTCTAAAATATATTGGAAAAAAGAATAAAAAATTGATAACATCTTTACATTGAACTTAGCTCCTCTTTGCTAGGCTAACTTTAAACAATTTATATCATTCCCGATCTTAATCATAAGCTATCTGGAATTTCTTAGTCCCATATTTATTTTGTATATAATCGATCCATTTTTTCCAGTCTCGTTTATATCTCTGGTTTGAGTGGTCCTTAAGATATGCAGATATTATGAACCACTTTGGCATAGTATACAGACAGAGATGAAAAAATGGGAGAAATTGCACTTATCTTTGTTGGGTAGGATAGCGGCAGTGAAAATGAACATCTTACCAAAATTTTTATTTCTTTTCCAAATGTTACCTATACTTAAAAAATATGCGAATCTTTTAGAATGGCAGAAGGGTATCAACAAATTTGTATGGGCAGGAAAGAAGCCGAGGGTAAAGATGAAAATAATGCAAGATGTACGTGAGAGAGGAGGCTTGAAACTACCTAATTTAAAACTATATTATGATGCAGTGGCATTATCTGTAATTAGTGATTGGACTCATTTAACTAATGATAGAATATTGAATATTGAGGGACACGATCTGGTCTATGGTTGGCATGCTTACCTGTTATTCAACAAAAAATTGGATAAGAATTTTAAAAGTCATATTTTAAGAAATGCTTTACTGCGGGTCTGGAAAAAATACCAATATAAATTAAATGACAAGATACCCATGTGGGCAATTCCTAGACACGCAATTGAAAATATGAATATAGCACAAAAACAGGACAGAATTACTTACAGACAGCTTCTTACCTCGGAAAGGGGGGTACTACAATTAAAATCTTTAGAGGTATTAAAAGAGGAGAAGGTAGTTCAAACATGGTTCCAGGATGGGCAATTACAGGCTAGGTGGAAAATAGATCAAAAATTGGTTTTATCCAAGTTGAGGATAATTTGTTTAAACAAATAAGAGATCAAAGCTTAATGCATATAAAGAGGATATATAATGTATTAATACAGATGGATTCGGAAACAGAATTAGTTAAAGATTGTATGATAAAGTGGGCTCAAAACATTGAAGAACCAATAATGTTGGATACATGGGAAAGAATCTGGGTAAGAAATGTGAAATTTACACAAGCTCAAAATCTGAGAGAAAATTTTTATAAGATGTTCTATAGATGGGATTTTGATCCTAAAAAGCTGGCTTCTATGTATCCGAATGTACAGCCTAAATGTTGGAGGTGTGGTTCTCTCGATGCTACATATTATCATATATGGTGGACCTGCCAAAAGGTTAAGGCATTCTGGATAAAAATATGGTGGATTATGCAAAATATCTTTAAAAGAAGGATAAAGTTTACTCCTCAGTTATTTTTACTAGGTATAAGTACTGACTTTACAGTGGTAGAGACTAACTTGATTCTGCACCTAATAACGGCATCAAGACTGTTGGTGGCGCAATACTGGAAGAAGGAAGACCTGCCTACAACTCAAGAATGGACATTGAAAGTTACAAACTTAGCCGAGATGGCTAAAATATCGGCATATCTTAAAGATCACTCAAATGAGAGATATAAACGAGACTGGAAAAAATGGATTGACTATATACAAAATAAATACGGGACCAAGAAATTCCGGTTAGCCTATGCTTAAGATCGGAAATGATTTAAATTGTTTAAAGTTAGTTCAGCAAGAAGAAGCTAAGGTCAATGTAGAATGTCATTAATTTCTTTATTTCTTTTTTCTCAATACTTTTTTTTAAACTTTTATTAAACATTTATAGGCCGCCCTTTTCCCTGAGGGGACTCAGGGCGGCTTACAATAATAGGGGAGGGGAGTGCAGGACAAAACACAAAAAGAAAATGTGAGTAAAAATAATTAGCGGTAAAACACAACATTCACTCAACATTTGGGAGGGGCGAGAGTAAAGTCGTATCCCCAGGCCTGACGGGATAGCCAGATCTTGAGGGCTGTGCGGAAGGCCTGGACGGTGGTGAGGGTGCGGATCTCCACAGGGAGATTGTTCCATAGCGTCGGGGCTGCAACTGAGAAGGCTCTCCTCCGCGTAGTCGCCAGTCGGCACTGACTGGCGGATGGAATTCGGAGGAGGCCTACTCTATGCGATCTGATGGGACGAAGGGAGGTAATTGGCAGAAGGCGGTCTCTCAAATAGATTTTAGACTGTGTTTGTTAAAAATCCATACCGTGTACGGGTTCTGGGAAGTCGGGGGGGGGAGGAGGAGGGGGGTTGGAAGGGTGGAGGGAGGGAGGGGGATACAAAAAAATTGTACTTCGAAAAAATAAGATATGCAGATATTTTAGCCATCTCGGCTAAATTTGTGACTTTCAATGTCCATTCTTGAATTGTAGGCAAATCTTCCTTCTTCCAGTATTGCGCCACCAACAATCTAGCTGCAGTTATTAAGTGTAAAATCAAATTAATTTCTACAGCTGTACAATCAGTAATTATACCTAACAAAAATAACTGAGGGGTAAACTTTATCCTTTTTTAAAGAACATTTTGCATAATCCACCATATTTTTATCCAAAATGCCTTAACCTTTTTGCAAGTCCACCATACATGAAAATATGTAGCATCGAGAGAATTACATCTCCCACATTTGGGTTGTAAGTTCGGATACATAGAAGTCAACTTTTTAAAACATCTATAAAACATCTTATAAAAGTTTTCTCTCAGATTTTGAGCTTGTGTAAATTTCACATTTCTTACCCAGATTCTTTCCCATGTATCCAACATTATTGGTTCTTCAATATTTTGAGCCCACTTTATCATACAGTCTTTAACTAATTCTGTTTCAGAATCCATCTGTATTAATACATTGTATAGTCTCTTTATATGTATTAAGCTTTGATCTCTTATTTGTTTAAATAAATTATCCTCGACTTGCATAAAACCAATTTTTTGATCTGTTTTCCACCTGGCCTGTAGCTGTCCATCCTGGAACCATGTTTGAATTACCTTTTCCTCTTTTAATTCATCCAAGGATTTTAGTTGTAATACACCCCTTTCTAGGGTAAGAAGCTGTCTGTAAGTAATTATATCCTGTTTTTGTACTATGTTCATATTTTCTATTGCATGTCTAGGAATTGCCCACATGGGTATCTTATCATTTAATTTGTATTGATATTTTTTCCAGACCCGCAGTAAAGCATTCCTTAAAATATGGCTTTTAATATTCTTGACCACTTTTTTGTTATATAACAGGTAAGCATGCCAGCCATATACCAGATCATACCCCTCGATATTAAGTATCCTATCATTTGTTAAATTAATCCAATCACTAATTACAGATAAAGCTACTGCGTCGTAGTATAGTTTTAAATTGGGTAATTTCAAACCTCCCCTCTCACGCACATCTTGCATTATTTTTAGTTTTACTCTCGGCTTCTTCCCTGCCCATACAAATTTATTAATACCCTTCTGCCATTCTAACAGGTTCACATCTTTTTTAAGTATAGATAGCATCTGGAAAAGAAATAAAAATTTAGGTAAAATATTCATTTTCATTGCTGCTATTCTTCCCAGCAAGGATAACTGTAACTTTTCCCATTTTTTCATCTCTGTCTGTATACTATGCCAAATTAGTTCATAATTATACTTATATAACTTCCTGTTTGAGGTTGAAATATGAACTCCTAAATATTTGATCTTTTTAACTATTTCACATCCTATCATTCCTTCTAGTTCTTCCTTTTGTTTAGTATTCATATTTGTAGCTAATATTTTTGTTTTCCCTAGATTTATTTTAAATCCTGACACTTGACCGTATTGATTAATCATATTCATTAAGATCATACTAGATTCCTGCGGTTGGGTTAATATTATAACCAGATCAGCCGCAAAAGCACGCACTCTATATTCTTGCTGCCTAATCTTAATTCTCTTTGGGCCCTCCAAGCCCCATATTTTATTCAACAATATTTCCAAAGTTATAATAAACAGTAACAGGGACAAGGGACAACCCTGTCTTGTACCTTTTTCAATTTGAAAAGAATCTGTTAAACTTCCATTAACTATAATTTGAGCTGTTTGCTGTTGATATATTGCTTTAATTGATTGTAAGAAACGTTCTCCTATTTGCATTTTTTGCAGTGTTTTCAACAGGAATTGCCAATTAACTCGATCAAAGGCTTTCTCAGAATTCCAGAAATATGAGCGCAGCAAGAATTTGGTTATTCTTTCCCAAATATTCTAGTGCATTAACGATTAATCTTACGTTACTTCTCATTTGTCTCCCTTGAATAAAACCTGTTTGAGCATTATGAATCAATTGTTGAATAACCAACATTAACCTATTTGCTAGTATTTTAGTAAAGATTTTATAATCTACATTAAGTAGTGATATAGGTCTGTAGTTTTTTGGCTGGGTAATATCTTGGTGGTCTTTGGGTATCAGGGATATAAAAACTGTCTTCCAAGATGGAGGTACCTTACCTTCCATTTGAATCTTATTAAATAATTCCTTAAGAGGTTCTACCATTTCTAATTGTAGATTTTTATAGTAAGCCGCTGTCAAGCCATCCGTACCAGGTGCCTTCCCTGCCTTTAACTGCTTAATTACCTGTAAAATTTCCCCCGAAGTTATTGGTTGATTCAATATTTGCCTCTGCTCTTCTTTAACTATGGGTATTTTTTCTTTATCCAAGTATCTCTCTATATCTAGACCATTAATTTTGTCACCCTTATACAACACTGTAAAGAATTCATGGAAGACCTTTTGAATCTCACCCTGTTGAAACACTTCTTCCCCTCTGTAGTGCAATTTGGCTATATTACGAAATTTTTGTTTTTTCCTAATCTGATATGCTAACCATCTACCAGATTTATTTGCATTGCAGAAAGTATTATGTTTTGCATATAACAGACTAGTGGCTACCTGGTCTGAGATCAACATATTAAATTGGTCTTTTAATAAGGTAATTGCTTCTTTAATCTTTATATCTCCTGGTTTTAAAGTTAACTCTTGCTCTTTCTTCCTAATTTCATCTTCCAGTTCTGTTCACTTTTCCCCTTCATTATGTCTATGTAATCTATTTAGATTTATCAAAGCTCCTCTCATATATGCTTTACTTGCATCCCATACAATTTCCATAGATGTACCCTTATTCATATTAAAACAAAGTATTCTGTTAATAATTTTTTACATTCATTAGTATATTTCTTATATCTAAATAAATTTTCATTCAATCTCCAAGTCCTTCTTGCTTGCGTCATCCCTCCCAACTCCATCCAAACTGGATTATGATCTGATAAAACTCTGGCACATATCTTTGTCTTCTTCACCCTAGAAAGCAAATCATTGGTAGTTAGTATGAAATCAATTCTGGAAAAGGATTGATGTCTATCAGAAAAGAAGGTAAAATCATATTCTTCTGCATTTCTTTCTCGCCAAATATCTCTCAGTTCGAAATCATTCATCATATCGAAAAAGGACTTAGGTAGTTTCGCTCGGATTTGAGTATTTGGTCGAGAAACCTTCTTATCTTTCTTAGTGTCCATAACACCGTTCCAGTCACCCAATAGTATGCAGGACCTATAATCCCACTGTACTAATTTGGCATGAAGCTTTCTATAAAATCCATCTTGTTGTTGATTGGGAGCATATATTCCCAGTAGCAATGTCCTTTTCCCTTCTAATACCAAGTCTATTGCAATATATCTTCCGTGGGGATCTGCTTCAATTAATTCAGCTTTCATATCCTTCCTTAAGTATATAACTATACCATTTTTCTTCTCTGTAGCAGAAGCTATAAAATGTTGTCCAAATCTTGTATTAATCAGATATTTTTGATCAGTTGATCTAATGTGAGTTTCTTGCAAACAAATTATATCATTCTTGAACTGTTTAAGATAGTGATATATTTTCTTTCTTTTCTGTGGAGAGTTTAATCCATTGACGTTCCATGTTAGAAACTTAGTTGTCATCTTTGGCTCCCTGAAGCTTTTTTAGAGCCATCTGAACATCCTGGAATTTAACCTTTGGTCTGGCTCCTTCCACTGCTTCTAAGCTGGTAACTGTAGCATCTCGACCGGTAACAGGTGTTTGTTGTGATTGTTGCTTTTTTAATTGTTGGTCCATTCGTCTGGTAATCACATGGGTTTGTCTTTGTTCCTTGGCTCCTTGTGCTTCTGAGAGAAAAAGATGATCCATCCTTGTTGATAATTGTATAGTTTGCTGTCTGTCTTGTCCTTCTTGTTCCCTTTCTCTAGGTCCAGGTGGGGCGGGGTGTCCGGCCTTCAAAATATTATGGTAAAAATCTTGGGCCTTCCATACTGAATTAAGACGGTATCTTTGCCCCTCAAAAATGAGTGCTAGCCCAACTGGTGCATCCCATCTGAACTGTAGCTGATGATTTTTAAGCTCTTCGACTAAAAAGGCGTAGTCTTTCCTAGATGTTAGCATTTGAGGTGGTATCTCTTTCAAAACCGTCACTTCCTGACCCCCAATTTGAAGCTTGGTTTTATAGGACTCTTACAATATCATATTCCTCATGTCTCATGTGGTAAAGTAAATCACAATGTCCCTTGGAAGATGCTTCTGTCTAGCCAGCCAGGAGTTAATACGATAAACCTTATCAATTTGCCAATCAAAATTCCCCCCGGCCTTCCCATCAGACTATCAAAAGCTTCTGAGAGAATCTGTTTCAGATTTTCCTGGCTATTTTCATGCAAACCTCTTATTCTTAGTGCAAGTTCCATTTGTCTATACTGTAACATAATAATTTCTTTTTCAGCATCTCCAACTTTTTGTTGAACCACGTCCATTTTGGATACCAAATTAATATTAGAGTCATTAAGATCTTCTAATCTGCTTTCAATTCCGGACACATAATCTGAAAACGAATTAAGAACCCCCAACATATCATCCCTGATCTTCTGAACCCGGGTCTCAAGTTTATCAGAGAGTTCTTTATGAGCAACGGATATCTCCTCCTTAATTTTTGTTTCCATCGTAACTACATGATTTTTAAATGCTTCAGCCAGTTTCTTCTGAAAAGTTTCTTTAGTTAACGGCTCCCCTGTGGGTGGAGGAAGTAATGACTGTAGTTTTGTGCCAGGGGTGGGCGAACTGCCCGCACTTTTTGAAACGGGGGGAAACCTTTTGGATAGGGTTTTGCTTAGAAGCCATTCCAAGTTTTAATCTTCTTCAGCCAATTAATAAGTCTCTGCTGGTCGATTGTGCAGCTGTTGCTGTTTAATTTAGTATTAAATCACTCCTTTTCTTTGAAGTTTTAAACTCCGTAGAAATTCAATGCCCGATCAGTGTTACGAAGCTGCTTGGCGCCATTTTGAATATCTCTTTAGCAAGTAAGATATCAGAAGGAATTCTTGTAAAAATGAAGCTAAGGATTAATACAAACAATTAAAAGTTCACGTGTATAGGGTCTGCTCGTCTTGAATTCAGTAAATCAAAATTTTGTTCTGAGGATGGGAGGTTTGCTTTGTGTTGCTAATAAACAACAGGAATTACTGGCACAGAGACAATTCTCGGGTGCCCCTTCCTCCCCTCCCAGAGTCAATCTGAGAGAGTTAGTTGGCGCATTGCCCAGCACAATTAGCTTACCTTATCTCCTTCGCCCGAAGAAAAGGTAAACAAGCTGTCAGACGGCTGATGGATTGCTGATCAGACAGTTTAACGCATCCAGGATTCTGGAGCTGTAACGACCAGCTCCCACCAGCAAGCCCCTCCCCCATGGGAAGCCCAAAAGGAAATCTTATAGAGGTAATCCTCAAGTTATGACAGTTCACTTAGCTACCATTCGAAATTACAACATAATCCCCTCAAGTATTTATGACACAGTCTCAAAGTTATGAATGTTGCAACACAATGGCAGTCATTCACCTTTATGAACAACAGCAGAGGCACTGCAACATTCTCCCTGCCTATTCCCCCCCCTCCTCAGGGTGTCTGTGGAGACTCGCCAAATGAAGATCTAGGAAACCTTCGGTTTCTTTGCTTCAGGCCTTTGTTGCATTCACAGAGAACAGAGGTCTAAGTAGCGCAAGGTCACATGAGATCAATAGCACGAGATCTCATGCTATTCATCTCGTGTGATGTCATGCAACTTTAGACCTCTGTCCCTCTCCAAATTGAGGCCTGGATGCAATCTGTAGCAAAAAGCTTTGCAAATGGATGGAAGGCTTTGATTCTTCAGGCCTTCCCTCCCTTTGCCATTTTCTTACCTGTAGGGGCGAAAGATTGTGTCCCTGTAGGCTGTGGTTGTCTTTGCAAAAAGCATTTGCCAGCAAGAACGGAGCTCAGGAGAGGCTGGTGCATGCTTCTCTGACTCCGTTTTTGCTGGCTAAGGCTTTTTGAAAAGGTTTGCCAAAGCTTACAGAAGATGGCATCCCTGTAGGCTGTGGTTGTCTTTCCAAAAAGCGTTTACCACCGAAAACAGAGCCACACCAAAAAGGGAGCCTGGGAAAGATGGGGCAGCAGCTCTGTTTTTGGTGGCAAGGGCTTTTTGCAAAGATGATCAGAGTCTAGAGGGACATAATCTCCCTCTAGGCTTTGGCAAACCTTTGCTCAAGGCGAACCTGCGACAGAGAGGCTGGAGATAACATAGTTCACTGAGATCTTCAAAAGGTAAATGGATCTGGTCAGGCAGGATTGGGGGGGGGGAGGAGATATCTCAATAAGTTAGGGGAGGCCTTGGGTAGTTGGAAGCACTAAGCCCCCCCCCTCATGGTCTTCCTCACCTGGAGATACCTCGTGCACTTAAGGACCTGTGCATTTGATTAGCGAATGCATGGGCAAAGGCAGGGAGCGTTCACGTTCATTTAACATGATTCACTCCAACAAATCATCAGGTTATGAATGTAATTGGCAGGCTTCGTTACATTCGTAACTTAGGTTTAGGTTTAGGTTTATTAAACTTGTATGCCGCCCTATTCCCAAAAGGGACTCAGGGCGGCTAACTTGAGGATTACCTGTACTCAGTTCCATATTAATAGGATACAATAATGCAAGTGGAAGGGTTAAGAGCCAGGTCATATTGACTCAAACTGTTTGAGCATGGCACCCAGGGTGTTGGCTAGTAGATTAGTAGACGTTCCCACCTCCACCTTGGCTACTCATTGCTTCTTTTTATCTGTTTTAATATTGATGTTTTAACTCTTAATATATGATGTTTAATGGTTTCATCCTGTAATTGTTTTATTTTCTTACGGTATTGTAAGCAACCCAGAATCATTTGAGAGAGAGATGGGTGGCATACTAATTGAATGAATGAATGAATAAATGTTTATGATTTTCTACCAACCTGCTATATTACATCAAGTTTTGGTGCATCACTATATGTAGCTAATAGTTTTTGATTTGCTATGTAAGATAATCTTGACAGACAGCAGGTAGTTAGCTTAATAGGTACAGTTTTAAAGGATGCTGAGCTAACTAAGCAAAGTCATATTCTGATGCCCCCTGATAATGATATTTAATTTTTGAGTGGGATTGCAGGTGCACAGAATGCACCACTACTGCTTTTCTGGATATAACTTCAGTAAGCTGATAGTTACGCAATTTGCTCACTCAGTATCTTCCTTTGTCTTGCTTCAGTAATATTATCAGCTTCCTGAAGTTCATAGCTGCAACAGACTTTCTTTTTCATAATTCCCAATGTCTGGTAGGCATGCTGTTTATTTAATCACTCAACTGACTTTGTGGGTATTTTTGAAAAGCATAGAAAGAACATGTTCTACAGCAATGGGGAATGAAGATCAAATATTTATACTATTATACTAACCCCTGAAATTTGGTGTCCTGGATCTATAACAAGCCCTGAAAGACTGAGATTCTTTTTTAAATAGCTAATATTGTAACTATGGGACGTGAGATGGATTATTATTATTTTTTAATGTAAAAAAAACTATCACTCTTGTCTAAGCAGAGTGAGAATATATTCCCAAAACTTGCTCAGTGTTCTTTGCAAGCGACATTGGATAGTTGCCGTGTTTGAAACCCCTGCAATATATAAATTTAAAATATAATAGTTAGGTATGTATTTCTTACTGCTGAGCTCTGGGCCCAGTGAAATAATGTTTTAGGCTCATGCAGGTTCATTCATCATTTTATGGGGTTGTGTAACCGCTAAGTTTGAGAACTTGTGTTTAATGCATTGACTTCTAAGTTTATAATTCAACACAGGCAGTTTACGACCAGTCTGAGGCAAGCTTTTATATAATGTAACATAAAGTTAGGGTGCTTCCTT
The DNA here is from genome assembly GCF_009769535.1 of Thamnophis elegans. NCBI lineage: Eukaryota > Metazoa > Chordata > Lepidosauria > Squamata > Natricidae > Thamnophis > Thamnophis elegans. The sequence continues at coordinate 53,781,268 of NC_045541.1, forward strand.
TAGATTTTTTAGAATGCAATCTTTTTTCTAGACCTGTTTGGATGATATATGAGAATCTTCAATTAATTGCATTTTCTGTCTTTTATTTTTATCTATTATGTTTTATTGATTTGATTGTAGTTTATCTCTTTGATGGTTGTGAGCTGCCCAGAGTGATTGAGAGCAAGTGACTAATAACATATAATAATCATTTGTGAGGAATGGTGACCAGTAACCTCTGTGATCTCATGGGGCAGCTTCATGAAGAGGCTTGTGGAGCTTTGAATTCAGGCTCTCATGGAACCTTCTGCACCTAAGTGAAGGCTGTGCACTTATGGAGACTGGTTTTCACTGAATTACTAGTGTGTTTTGAATTTGGTGGGGGATGTTCGCTATTCCTCACAATCCTTTAATTGGCCATAAAGTTTTTGATTTTCAAAACCTAGACCACTGATTTGGGTCGGTGTATATGCACCTCTTCTCCCAATATTATGTATATCTCTCAGTCTCCCCCTGAGGTTTTTTTGGTCTGCATGGAGCGGGATGTTAAAATGCCCATGTGTTTGTTTGTTTGATAATCATATTTTTTGTGTATAAGACGCACTCCTCCCCAAAAAAGTGGGTGGAAATGTCTGTGTGTCTTATAGCGCAAATGTTGCTAAAGCCTCCCCCAGCCTGTCCCCACCCTTCAGCTTCTGCCTCCCAGCAATTTGCCTCCTTGCAGCAAACGGCAAACAGCCTGGTCAGCTTCAGCACAGCCTGATTTAACACAAGCAGCTAAACTTGCTGATTGGCGGTTGGATCTGCCTCCCAGAATACCATCTATCAGCTGTTCCAGGCTGTGGGGATCACCACTGCCCATTGCCGCTGCGACCAATCACCACTGCTGCCTATTTCTGCTTCCTGCACCCCATTTTTGGCCTCTGTGCACCCCATTTTTGATCCGTTCCAGATGGTAGTGATTGGTGGTGGTGGCGATCCCTGGATATTCCAGGAGGCAGATCCAACTGCCAATCAGCTGCTCGTGCTAAACCGGGCTGTGCTAAAGCTGACCAGGCTGTTTGCTGCAAGGAGGCAAATTGCTAGGAGGCAGAGGCAGATTTTTTCCCCCTCATTTTCCTCCCCAAAAGCTAAATGGAGCTTATAGTCCAAAAATACGATAAGTATGTGCCATCAAGCAGTGTTTTTCAGCAACCACATAGATAGATTTTCTTCATGGCCATCTATCCCTAACTTGGTCTTTCAGGTCCACCAAAATGTATCCATTGTCATTGTTACTGAGTCTATCCCACCTTGCTTCTGGTCATCCTTTTCTCTTTCCTTCCACCTTTCCCACCTTTAGGGCTTTCCCAGAGAACTGGGTCTTCACATAGTGTGTCTGAAGTCGGATAATTTGAGTCTGATCATTATTGTCTTCAGAGTGAGAACTCCATGTGTTAATCCAATCTGCTGACAGTTCTTACTATCTAGAAGTTCTTCCTGATGTCTAATCTGTATCTATGGACTTGAAGTTCCATTCTAGTCCTACCCTTTGGCACAAGTGAGAATAAGAACAAACTGTCTATAATGTGTGTGACCCCTTCAGATGTTTGAAGACAACTATTGGGTTCCTTTTTCTTCCACACAAAGCAAGTCTAGGCCTTTTAACTCTTCCTCTTAGGACTTGGTTTCCAGTCTTTTTGCATTCTAGCAGCCCTTCTCTGGATTTGCTTCAGTTTATCAGCATCCTTTTCAAAATGGTGTGTGCAGAATTCAATGCAATATTCCAAGTGAAGCCTGACAAGGCAGAGTACAACAGGGTAATTACTTCCTGTGATCCAGATTCCATATCCCTCTGGATAACTTTTCAAAATATTATTGGCTTTCTTTGCAGCTGCATTACACTATTGGAACAAGTTGAGATTGTGATCCATTAATTCACCCTCACACACATACTGCTCTTTAGCCAGGTTCTGCCCATTTTTTAAACATTTCTTTTTGGTTTTCTTTATTTCCGTCCATTGTTCCAGCCTAAATCTTTCTGATTTTTTCTGCCTCTCCCCAGTTATTAGCCCTGTATTGTCAGCAAGTGTGCAGTTATTTAACTATGAGGGACAAAATGTTTTATTTATGGCTCAGTCTTTCATAGGAAAGGAGCTGTTTTATGATAAAGTTTTGTTGAATTTGCTAAGTGCATTGTCATATATTGTGAAAAGAAAAGTCAAAGTCAGTGTTTTGTAATCCTTTATATGTTCCAGAAATGCTATGTATTTTGAGTCACCTGCATTGTTAATAACACACCTACAGAGAAGTCTTTCTCTGAATAATTGCGGAGGTATGATTTCCATACAGACAAAATAAGATAGAAAAAACTAAGGAAATTACGGAACATAATTACCTTTTGAAAGGGAAGCAAGGCACCTGTTGTTTAAGGCACTTCCTCAAAAAAAGCCTGTTTGTATCTTTTTTGCTACAGTAAATGTAAATTGAAACTTCAGACCTGCATGCAAAGAAAAGGGGAGCTAACAGTATAAAATAAATTGCTGACTTATACTGTGAGAGCTTATTCAGGTAAAGTGAGAAAGAAAGATCAGAGTGATGTGTTATAATAACATATTCAGGCGTCAATCTCTCATCCTGCCCAAAACTAAGAAACTCTTACCCTATTACATTGCACAGGAGGAAGAAAGAAGTGTGCGATTTGAACTTTGATTCTGCTCTAGCTGTGATTTATGACTTATTCTCTCTAGTTGCTGAATTTCTTTGCTGAATGGATTTTCTAGCACCTGCAATTAAACGAACTTCTACCAAGAGTATGCCCTTTAATTGCTGCCTGGAAAGCTTCCGGTTTTACTGAACAGAGTCTTGACAAATGCAATGGCATCTTGTTTCAGGGTGGCTTATAGCTGTCTTATTGACCAGAATAGAATGACTGAGGTTTTTTTGTTCTTATTCTGAGGTTTTTTTATTTTCTTCCCTTGCCTTGGATTGCGTAATTTTGAGAAGTCTATATTTTAGAAAACCTACGTTGCTTTTAAATAGCTTATCCAGCCTGTTATGTATCTCACCTTGTATACAGTTTAGCTTCAAAGAGAGTATAAATGTAACACAAGCCTGATAAAAACCAGACAGAATGAGATGGCAGAGTTGTGCAGTGTTTCAAGATCCAAAGAAGTATGAAGGCATGCACCCATGCTGCACCCGGTTGTATCTCTTAATCCTAAATGTAGAAAGATTGACATGTATTTGTTTATGGTCAGAGATCATATTGAAAAAACATACAGAGCAAATTAAGACTACGTAGAACTGAATAAGATATATGAATAAATTAAAGCACTAAACTGATAAAATAGTACAAGTAGTTCTTGGGACTGAAATTTTTATCGTCAAGTGATGTCGTCATCAACACACTTAGAGATGGCTATCCTGGCAGTCCCCATTGCTGTTATTACAGATCATGTAGGTTGTTAAGCAAGGGCCTCATGTGTCTGTAACATAGGTAGAGGTGCTGAAACAAAGTCCCAAGCAAACAGGCTAGCGGCGAGAGCTGAATGTGGGTGCCATGGATTGATGCTACAGAGTGCATATGACTGCCGTGGACGGGGACAATGAAGTGTGGGTGTACAGACAGGTGTTGTGGGTAGATGCTACAGAGTGCAGTTAGATGGACAGTATGGAGTGCAGCAGTAAGCGAGTGTAGCAGATGGGTACTAGGGAGTGTGGGTAGGCAGACATTGCAGAAGGCAGCAGGCTAACTTCTAGTGCTTTGGCATGCCAGTCGGCTGGTGCTGCAGGTGGGCAATATAGAGTGTGGACAGGCATTACAGAATAGGAAATCCTCATGCTGTCTGGAGGCTCCTCGGTAGAAGAACCTGCAAGAGTGGGAGTGCAGTACAAAACTCTTGCCATTTTCCATTTTGACTTTGTGTATGAAAAATGGCAGAGAAGTTTGCCAATGACAACTGTGTGACTATGAGACGCTGTAACGGTCATAATTGTGAGTTGGTTGTCAAGTGCCTGAGTTGGATTAGATGACTGTGGGGATGCTGCAACTTTGAAGACCATTCAAAATCTCTCTTGTTCAGCGCGATTGTAACTTTTAGCAGTCACTGAATGAGTGGGCATAAACTGAGGACTAGCTTTAATAAACAGTAATTATTGAAAAACACTATTTTAGTTACCAGAATGATGCCAGCAAGACAAACAGGTCAATTCAGTTACATTGACTTCTTATAGACAATGGAGCACAATAGACATTTTTATGGCACTTATGTTCTTGATTCAGTCCAGCCTATGTGCCAGGCTAGGAGTGGGTATTGCAATGCACAATGATATGATGAGCAATGCAACAGGATGGGAGGTGTTGACTGCATTTGAACATACGCGGTGACAAGTGTAATAGAGATAGTCCTCAACTTACACCTTCTCATTTAATGATAGTTTGCAATTGTTCAGCATCTTTCAGTCATGTGATCATGATTTGCAACTTTCACAGCTGGCTTCCAACAAGCAAAGACAATTGGGGAAAGCTGGATTCACTTAACTGTATTATTTGCTTAATGACCACAATAAAAATGGTTTGTAAAATCAGATCCTGTCACATAATGACTTGCTTTGTGATCGCACCAATTTATGATTGAAATTTTAATTCCAATTGTGGCTGTAAGTCAATGACTACCTGTAGAGGATGTGATTGAGTTACCCTCTATCAGTTTCAGGGCTAGGGTCCTAAACCGAGTTGATTGAAAAGCTCTTCTATTTGTTGTGGAAAACACCTTGAAAAATTAGTTTGGAATAGTGCAGAGATGTTGACAAAAGTCATGTAGAGCACGTTGCAGTATTCCAGCCTAGAGATCACAAGGGCTCGAGTGACTGTTGTGAGGGCCTCCCGATTCAGGTAGGGCCGCAACTGGCGCACCAGGCGAACCTGGGCAAATGCCCCCCTGGTCACAGCTGAAAGATGGTGGTCGAAACTCAGCTGTGGGTCCAGGAGGACTCCCAAGTTGCGGACCCTGTCTGAGGGGTATAAATTTTGTCCCCCCAGCCTGAGTGATGGTACGTTGGCCAAATTTTTGGGAGGAAAACACAACAGCCACTCGGTCTTGTCTGGGTTGAGTATCAGCTTGTTTGCTCTCATCCAGTCTTTAATGGCCTCAAGACCCCGGTTCATCACGTCCACCGCTTCATTGAGTTGGCACAGGGCGGACAGATACAACTGTGTATCGTCCGCGTATTGATGGTATTTTATCCCGTGCCTCCGAATGATCTCACCCAGCGGTTTCATGTATATGTTAAATAGTAGGGGGGATAAGACCGAACCCTGCGGCACCCCATAAGTTAGGGGCCTCGGCGACGATCTCTGCCCCCCCACCAACACCAACTGCGACCTGTCCGAGAGGTAGGAGGAGAACCACTGCAAAACAGTGCCGCCCACCCCCACCTCCCGCAGTCGTCGCAGAAGGATACCATGGTCGATGGTATCGAAAGCCGCTGAGAGGTCAAGGAGAACTAGGATGGAAGCGCGGCCTCCATCCCTAGCTCTCCAGAGATCATCGGTCAATGCGACCAAAGCGGTTTCTGTGCTGTAACCGGGCCTGAAGCCGGACTGGAAGGGGTCTAGATAGTTGGCTTCCTCCAAGGTACGCTGAAGCTGGAAGGCCACCACCTTCTCAACAACCTTCCCCACAAAGGGGAGGTTGGAGACTGGACGGTAGTTATTAAGGACAGCTGGATCCAAAGACGGTTTCTTCAGGAGGGGTCTCACCACCGCTGCCTTAAGCGCGGTGGGGAAGTGCCCCTCCCGAAGAGAGGCGGTAACAACCGCCTGGATCCAGCTTCGTGTCACCTCACTGCTGTTGGCAACCAGCCAGGAGGGACACGGGTCCAGTATACAGGTGGAGGCACTCACAGCTCACATAGCCTTGTCCACATCCCCAGAGGCAACTTCCTTGCTTGCCATTAGTACTGTACACAGCAACCTAATTCTGTGTTCATGTGTGCACAACGGATCTGGAACAGGACAGCTAGGTTCTTCTGTTGGATTATGCAATCAAGATGTTTGTTATATAAGTCTTGTGATATAATTTACTAACTATTCTTAGTAAGCCTTTTGGGTAGTAGTCAGATGGGTTAGGCTTAACACTTTTGAAAAATATGATGATAGTTATGAAGTAGCTCCAAACTTGCAACCTGTTCCATCAATTGGTCTATATGTATAAATAAGGATGCCAAAATGGGAGCCCCATTTAGTTAGCATTTAGTTGCAGGAGGTGTTGATTGCACCTACACACGTTGCTATATTTTACCTGAGTGATAAGATTGGAGATTTTGGAGATCATTACGGGGATCTTTTGGATCTCAAACTTAAATTAGATGACTGTTTCTGCAGAGATCCTTGCCTCTGCAATATTTGCAAAACATATAAGCAGCATAAGAGTATAACATAATGATAGTATGTTAGAAATAATAACACTGTAATGACTGATCTTTATTTCAGTGACTGCTTTTGGGGTACTTTGTACATTGCAAAGACTGAACACATAGCCCATAAATGGTACACACAAGTGTATAAAGTTTATGAATAGCATTGCTGCAGGAGAAATAATATACCAGGGGATAAAGATTGGATGCCCTTGAAATTATGAGCAAGGAATGTTGAACATATTATCAATTTGTCTGTGGATTGCATTGGGTAGCTTAATTAACCATAGGGCAAGCCATCGTTGCAAAATCAACACGTTTTGCAAATTATATAAATCCTTTCTTGGCAATTGCACAGTCAACCCATGGGTCCATAATGGGCACATCTGGTGCAACAGATGGGATACCTGTCAGCCAATGATGCAAGAGCCTGTGATTGTATATTTCAATACAATAACAGATTTAAGTAATGCCAACATAAGCAAAAAGTTTCCAAAGTTCCAGTCATGTCTGTTTCCCATCTGGTCTCTTTGCTGTTCCCAGTACAATGCTTCCTGTTTGGCAATTGGGGATTTGACACAATACTGAGTGTCTATAGCACTGACGCCTAATGCAGTATTTGGATCAGTTCAGGACTAATGAGCAACAATACCTTAATGGCTAACTGTGAACCTGACTTGGTAGATTTTGATGAAAAAGCAATACTCTATCATGATAAGCATAGAAATGACCATATGGACCCTAGTAAAAATCACCCAGAAAAGTGACCAGTGGAGAAAGACTATGCAATGAACATCTGGCAGATAGCTTTATACAACAGATGATAAAGATGAAACAAGGAAATTGGCAGGCCTGTATATGGGAAAAGTTATTTGATTCATTGATCGACCTGACCTGCAATCAATAACATGCCAAGAAAGGAAATATTTTCTTTTCATGTTAAACTGTCTGAAATTGGACTCAAAGTTTACTTTCTGGCCTCCATTGATATGGAATTAGATGTGCCTATTTAAATACAAAGATTAATGGATGGACTTGAACAATACCATGTATCAAAGGATGGGGTGCACCCAGTGGAAACTCATATTAGTGTCCCCAGTTGGTGGAGCACATGAAGATTATAGGAGCAATATAAGATATTCACTGATGGTAAGTACTTTTATATTCAGCAAATAAGCTTCAGCATATTCAGTAGAATGGAGAGGGTGAGTTTCATTACTGATATGATCATTAATTCTGTGACATGTAGTTTCAGAAGAAAAGCCCTGGTGGTCAGTGACATGCAGTCAGGGGAGGCAGGGCCTCACCACTGTCACCATGAAAATAAAAGAAAAATTAAAAGGAAAAAGGCTGAGGTAGTTGCTGGATGAGTCACAGTGGATGACTCTGCTTATTCCTTAACTGTTTAAAAAAGCCTCTAAAAAAAGTGCCCTCTGCAGGAGGAGGCGAGAGAAACACGTGCCTCATTTAGTCTATCTTTATGATCACTTGAGCAGAGTTAAGCAAGGGTTAAAAGCCGAAATATTCCTTATGTAGATGAGGCACATGGTTCTCTCGCCTCCTCCTGTAGAAGGCACTTTTTTAAGAGGCTTTTTTTAAACAGTTAAGCAGAGTCATCCATTGGAGGTTCTGGCAGCAGCTAACCCAGCCTTACTTCAGCAGCTCTTGCCTTTTTCTTTTTACCTTTTTTACATTTTCATCATGGCAGACAAGAGGAGAGTTGAAATCCTCTGTGAAACAGCTGTAAAAGGTATGTGGGTCGGAGGGAGGGGAGAGGAATTCAAAATTATTGAAATTTGTAAGTGTAATTTGTATTATTGTAAGTAATTTTTGTGTGTGTGTTTTACCCGCCTCTGCTGGCGCCCGGGCTGGCACTTTATTTTTTATTTTTTAAAGCCCTGCCGCTGCGTCCGCCATAGAGCGGAACGTGGCCCCGGGACTTTAAAGCCCTGCTGCCGCGTCCGTCATGGAGCGGGACATGACGCCAGGATTTAAAAACCCTGCCGCCGCGTCTGCCATGGAGTGGGACGCGTCCCGCTCTATGGCAGATGCGGCGCCGGGGACTTTAAAGCCACGCTTAGAACTAGATCACCTTTGGGGAGAAGGTAAACGATTGCAGGCTGCAGCCTTAAGCCCTGTCGCTTGGTATAAATGGCTTCAAGCAGCCTCCGATAGAGAAGCTGCCTTCGCAGGAAGCTGGATTGGGGGTGTGACTGACGCCTCCTTCCAGCTGATCGGCCTGAAGCAGGGCCCTTTGTAGAAGTGGTAGCCTTTGCAGCGGCTACGAGGCAAGGATTGCGCAGGAAACAGTTGATTTTGGGTGCGGAGCCTGGGCGAGCTGGAGCCATGGTGCAGGTCTACAACTTGCACCCTTTCGGGTCGCAGCAAGTCGTCCCTCTGAAGCAGAAACTGGCGCTCTTCTACGGGCGGGATGTACTCCTGGTGGCCTGCGGCTCCCGCGCCTGCAAGGTGAAAATGTTTGCCCTGTGGGGAGGGCAAAAGCTGAAAGAAAGCGCCCTGCTGCTTCTGTCTGACATGGGACGCCTCTATGTCAGACAGAAGTGGCGGGGCGCTTTCTTTCGGCTTTTGCCCGCCCCACAGGGCAAAAGCCAAAAGAATCCCACCCCGCAGGGCAAAAGCCAAAAAAAAGCGCCCCGCCACTTCTGTCTGACATAGAGGCATGGGTCGGACATAGCTGCAGGACGCCTCTATTTCGGACATAGCTGCAGGGCGGGCAAAAGCTGCTTTCTTTCTTTTTGCCTCACCAGCCATAAACTTCACCGCACATAACTGCTGGTGGTACAGTGGTTAGAATGCAGCATTGCAGGCTAATTCTGCCAACTACCAGCAGTTCAATCCTGACGGGGCTCAAGATTGACTCCCATCTGTCCAAGGTTGGTAAAATGAGGACCCAGATTGTTGTGGCAATATGCTGACTCTGTAAACTTTTTAGAGAGAGCTGTAAAGCACTATGAAGTGGTATATACATCTAACAGGGACGTGCAGTCACTGGAGGCAGGGGAGGCGGGGCCTCACCAGTCTCATGAGGAAAAGGAAAGGATTTTTAAAATAATTAAAAAGGCCAAGGTAGTTGCTGCCAGACTCCAAGTCACAGTGACTTTGAGTCTGCTTAGTGTTAACTGTAGGGGAAGGCAAGAGAACTATGGGCCTCCTTTGCATAAGGAATTTTTCGCTTTTTAAGAGTTAAGCAAGGGTTGGGAGGAGCCAACGTCACGACGGACCCGACAGTCCGGGTCCGTCAATGAAACTTTTGTCTTTGGATGGTCCGGTAGGACCTAAACCATCCTGAAGAGACAGTGACAGGGAAGCCAAAGCCTTGCTGATCACAGGGACAACGCAAAGACCCTGTTTAACCCAAGGGTAGCGCTTCCAAGTGAGGACAAACAGGCAGCCCCCAGGCTGGCATAGTCGGAGTCGGCTCCTGAAGGAAGAGATGAAGCTAAAGTGTTCCATCTGGTGAGGTTTCTTTTTTCTTTTTTTACTTTCAGAAGATCCGTGTTAAGAAACTTTTTTTCTTAAAAAAAATAATAACAACTAGTCCCCAAAGTAAGAATAAAGCGGCGATTTTGACACTTATTGGACTGCTACTAGAAGATTTCCTGCTCTAGTTAGTAACGATGTTTTGTGGATTGAAGTAATTGCAACATTTCCTGTCTCCCTGCTTGTAGTCTATGGACTGATATTTTTTTTCTATTTTTTTCCTTTTTACTACCCTAATTTTTTTTTTGTTGGCTAAATTAAACTACTTCTCCTACTTCAACAAATTTTTCCTTCTATTGGCTAAAACTATATGAAAGATATTTAAGGGAAAGCAAAAAAAAAAAACAATTGACTAATTATTGAATCTGCCACCTGGAAGCCAAAGACTGAACTTTATTTCTGTTTTGGATACAATGTACCCTTGTTCTGCTTCACTTGGTTTCACTGACCTTGCAATGGAAGGGTTTGCAATTCGCTTATAATACCTGATAAGACTCAAAGCACGAAACCTGTTTTTGTTAGTGCTTCTGGTAAATATTTTGGCAAGAGAAGGAAAAGACAAGCAAGAATAAAAACCCTCCTATTTTAAAAACTTTGAAAGAACTGGTGTTTAAGATTCAAAATAAATACAGACACTGGTCTGCCTTCTGAATGGTACCATCGTTGTAATGATCATAGAGACCTTCTGGCGTGTTGGCAGCTTTGCAGCTCGTTGTGTCCCACGCCCTCGATGGAAGGAAATGACGGGAAGCAGTGGGGACGAGGCCGTGAACTTAGCACCTCTTCAGATTGGCGCCTACCCCCCCTGCAACCGCTCCAGCCATTTTAGACTCTGGGCCCTCGGGCCCCTTTTTTGCACTTCTCCGGACCCACAGGAGGGAAGAGGGATTGAGGAACTTTCCGTCCTCCATCATCATTAGTTCCGACTTTCTGAACTGCACGAATCCGCCTGGGCGGAATTTAAGATCTGCATAATTTCTGCTGGAGGAGTATGTGTGGTGTGAATGAAGATGAATGAACCCACTTTAATTTAATTAATTTTTATATTATTTTAGTACTGTATTTTTGTATGTTTTTAAATGACTATAGTGGGATATGTATGCGAGAGTGATTGTGTACATACCTGAGAGGACCGAGAGCGCAGCCTGGTGCCCCCTCCACTGAGTGCATAAGCAGAAGTGGAAGGGGGCCCAGACCTACCTCTCGTCCTAGAATGAATGATAGATTTGGCCTGCCTGGAAAAATGGGGGCCATGGGAGAGGGGGGGGTCTACTGGGATGGGGGCAGGTTGGAGCATCTCGGTCATGACTGGGAGGGGCAGGTATGATGGGAGCTACAGGGCTAGCCATTACTGGGGAAGGAGGGCTCGCTACGTCACAGCGATCCCTTGTTCCGGCCCTGTAAGCTCAACTAAAGGACCTGGTGGCAAGAGAAGCCAGGTTGTTGCTGCTAAATGCCAGGTCTGTGATCCATAAAGCTCCCCTCATCCGGGACTTACTACTTGACAAGGGGGCAGACCTGGCATGTATTACTGAAATCTGGCTGGGCCATGAGGGAGGAGTCCCCCTCTCAGAAATGTGCCCAGAAGGGTTCCAGGTGCTCCACCAACCAACTCCATTTGGACAGTACCAGCGGAGATGCCGAGGGAGGGTCTTGCTCAGATTTCCTGGAATGAGTTCCAGCTTGTCACCCCTGAGGAAGTGGACAAGGCCATGGGAGCGATGAGTGCCTCCACCTGTTTGCTGGATCCGTGTCCCTCCTGGCTGGTCTCGACCAGCAGGGAGGTAACACGAGGCTGGCTCCAGAGAATTACGAACTCGTCTTTGCAGGAGGGATCTTTCCCGCAACCTCTGAAGGAAGCAGTGGTAAGACCCCTCCTCAAGAAGCCTTCTCTGGACCCAGCTATTCTTAAAAACTATCGTCCGGTCTCCAACCTCCCTTTTCTAGGGAAGGTTGTTGAGAAGGTGGTGGCCCTTCAACTCCGATGGACCTTGGATGAAGCAGATTACCTAGATTCCTTTCAGTCTGGTTTCAGGCCTGGATACTGCACCGAAAGCGCTTTGGTCGCACTGACCGATGATCTCTGGCAGGCCAGGGATAGAGGACATTCCTCTATCCTAGTGCTCCTTGACCTCTCAGCGCCCTTCGATACCATCGACCATGGTATCCTTCTGCGACGGCTGGAGGAGGTGGGAGTGGGAGGCACAGTTCTACAGTGGTTCTCCTCTTACCTCTCTGACAGGTCGCAGTCGGTGTTGGTCAGAGGGCAGAGGTCGACCCCTAGGCCCCTTAAATATGGGGTGCCGCAGGGGTCGGTCTTGTCCCCCCTCCTATTTAATATCTACATGAAGCCACTGGGTGAGATCATTCGTCAGCACGGGATTAAATACCATCAATATGCAGATGATACACAGTTGTATCTCTCCGCCCCGTGCCAGCTCAGCGTAGCGGTGGAAGTGATGTCCCAGTGCCTGGAAGCTATTAGGGTCTGGATGGGAGTGAACAAACTTGCACTCAACCCTGACAAGACCAAGTGGCTGTGGATGTTGCCCCCTAAGGACAGCCCAGATAGTCTGTCCCTAAACCTGGGGGTGAAAATTTACACCCCTCAGAGAAGGTCCGCAACTTGGGGGTCCTCCTGGATGCGCAGCTGACATTAGAACATCACCTGTCGGTTGTGACCAGGGGGGCCTTTGCCCAGGTTCTCCTGGTACACCAGTTGCGGCCCTATTTGGATCAGGAGGCACTTCAAACGGTCACTCACGCCCTCGTCACCTCAAGACTTGACTACTCTAATACGCTCTACATGGGGCTGCCCCTGAAAAGTGTTCGGAGACTACAATTAGTCCAGAATGCAGCCGCGCGAGCGATACTGGGTGTACCAAGGTACACTCACATTACACCTATCCTCCGCGAGCTGCACTGGCTCCCTATCGGTCTCTGAGCGCAATTCAAGGTGCTGGTCATTGCCTTTAAAGCCCTACATGGTCTTCTGCCGCATACCTCCCAACAGCTGATAAGACCACACAGGGTGGGCCTTCTCCAGGTGCCGTCAGCCAGACAATGTCGGCTGATGGCTCCCTGGGGGAGGGCCTTCTCTGTAGCCGCTCCGACCCTATGGAATGAACTACCCCCAGAGATCCGGACCCTACTCACTCTCATGGCCTTCCGAAAGGCTATTAAAACCTGGCTATTCCGGCAGGCCTGGGGCTGTTGCCCTCTTGACTGAGGTCCAGCCCCGATTAGATTGGGTGCATGATGTGCTTTCTTTTAATCTGTTTTTCTCCGTTTGTTTTTAACTCTTCACTTTTTAAAAATTTATTTTCTGTAAGCCGCCCGGAGTCCTTCGGGATTGGGCGGCCTATAAATTTATTAAATCAAATCAAATCACATTTCCTAAAATTTTGACAGGCTAGAGTGGCAGATTCATTTTCCTATTTTTTTCCCTTTATATTTCTTTGCATTTTGAAAAATGGATCAATATTCAGAGGAAGAAAATCTAATAACCCAAAACATCCTGGCTGGACTTCAAAATATTGCAGAAGGACTTAAGAGATTTGACAAGAAATGGGACAGTTTATGGGGTGCTACAGTTAAAGAGGAGGGGATTGGAGCCCCAGAGATCAAAGAAGAGAATGGTAACATAGAAAATAAAGATAAGATGTCAGATGAATCCATCAATGGACTAAATACAAGCGAAAGTTAAAAGAAGAGAAGCTGGAAATGTGTTTTTGACAACTTGGAGCCTTTCTTTCAACTTCAAGATGCATGAGGGGAAAAAAAGAGTGAAAAAGATGGAACTAAGAAGACAAATATATCCAGAAACAAGTTTGATAACCAAAGCTAAGCCTACGTTAAAGAGCAACGAAACTACATGAGAGATCCTTTAAGCTACATAGTGCAGAGAGAAATGTTAAACTCTGAAAAGATTCTAATAAGTGAAATGACACAACTGCTGGTGAGAGAGAAAGGATTATTTTGCTACTGGAAAGACACTGGCTGATAATGCCAATTGATGATAAAAATTAGCTAATTTTTATGGTTAATAAGTAGGGATTTTAGTATTTTGTAGATTCTTATAGATTATCGTTGAATGTTTAGTTGCTAACATATAATATATCATGATATTAACAATGAAAGGATAACCTTAATTAGGATAAATAACCAGGCCACAAATTGCAACTGAGTTTTGGTGGTATGATAAAGCCTATAAATTTGTGTTTCAGACCTTGTTATGAAGCTATAAATAATTTGGATTAGAATAAGAGGTGATGTAATGTAAATAGCAAACAATTGTTTTCTTTTCTTCTCTGTCTTTCTCTAATTACAATAATAAAAGGGAATGTTAATGCATATCTTGGAGATTATCAACTAGAAATTTTAATTTGGATTAGAAATGGCAAACAATTGTTTTTTTTCTGTCTTTCAACTATAAAAACAAAAGGGAAGGTTAACATATACTTTGGTGATTATTAACTAGAAATGTCAACATTTTCCCTTTTCTCTTTAGATTGTCTTAGATTTTAAATGGTCATTTTGTTAACACATATTAATAGATTGTTGTTTAGAGATTCTTGCTTTTTGCATTTGTGGAGAGAAGAGGAGAGAAAAATGTAAATAACCCCTGTTAACTATAATAATAATAAAGATATGTTAGAGAGAGGAAATGTTAGATGTCCTACTAATTGACTTTTTTTTCTTAGAATATGTTAAGGATATAGAGATATGGCATATTGACTGGAACTGGGGGAAGGGGGGAAAATGCCAGCAGGTGGCTGTGTTTTTGAAATCTTAACTAAATGAAAATTGTGGTATGATGATAGTAAAATATATAAATTTTTAACATATACAATTTAAACTGAATGGAATATATGTGATTGTGGACAGAACGCACAAAATGTACTTGTAACCAATGGATATGCTTTCTACAAGATGTAATGAAAGATGATGCTTTTCTTTTTGTGTTTTTTTCTGTAATAAAACTAATAAAAATTTTTATAAAAAAAAGAGTTAAGCAAAGGTTAAAAAGTGAAAAATTCCGTATGCAAAGGAGGCATGTGATTCTCCCGCCTCCTGATCTGGGAGCAGCAAATCATGCCTTGCGCCGCTTGGGCGAGGAGGGCAGAGACTCCATTTCCTAGGCTGCAGAGGGAAAGCGAGCTAAAGCCTTCCTCGCTGCAGGTGGAACTTCTCGGTTGCAGATGAGCTCAAGAGAGAAAACCGTGAAGGGAGAAGAAAGAGAAGGAGGGAAAGAAGGAGGTGTGGGAAGAATGGAAGAAGGAGGAGGAAGAGAAGGAGAAGCATCTCTGGGCAGGCGAATTATGCATGCACTAAGCGAGCTCTGAGAGAATGGCTGTGGAAGGTAAGGGCTGCAGTTCTCCTGCCTTTTCCTTTTGCAAAGCCGCCTCTGGCACCCTCCCCGCTTTCCTCGTCCTTTGCTCTCACCTGAGGGGAGCAATCACAACCGAGTCGGTGGGGGTGTCAGTAAGCAGATCAAAGGCTTCGGCGCCTTGGCCAAATGAGGGGTAGGAGTGGGGGTGGGTGGGGGATGCCAGCCACAAACAGAAGCTTGGAGGGGGCGCGGAGAGGTGAGCAGGCGAGGAACCTGCTGAGCTAGGGACAGCCACCATGGCTTCCCTCTTTGCTAGGCTCCTGCATAGCTCCACTGCAGTGCTGGCTGGCTCGCCCCTCCGTCCCCTCCCCCAACCTCGCTTTAAAAGGAGCTTGCGGTTTCGTTCAACAGAGACCCATCCAAATCCTGAACACATAACCCCCCCTCCTTCGCCTTCCCTTCCGAGGGACAACAGAAATGTGGCCGTCTAGGGTTACGATTGGGCTCCCTCCGCCGGCATGCAGCTGATTGACAGGGAGGCCGTTCCCTCCTGGATCAAAGTTACTGAGGGGGGAAGCGATGGCAGCAGCAGCGGCAGAAGCCAACTCTCCGCGGGACGTGCAGAACATGCTTCCGTCGCGGTATGTCAGCTAAGCCCCCATGGCTGGCTGGGCTCCCCGCAGTTGGCTCTGCTTCCAAGATGCAGGTGTGTGGAAGGCGCTCGTCACGCAAGCAAGTGGAAACCCACGCCGGGTGTGCACATGTTGTCTGAATCCAGCCTCTGAGTTCGGAGCATTGGGGCTCAAGGTTTTTTTGCCTCACTGGCCATGAAACTCACCGCATGCCACTGATGTCTAAGTGCTATTGCTAGAATATATAAGTATGGTAAACCATTGGTGTTTACCAAATCCTGGACTGTATTTTGTAAAAGCAACTTTGTGTGACAACGATATTCAGTATAATACTTAGAAATTACATCTGGAGCAAACTAGCCATGACATACAAAAGGGAAAATTGTATATATAGAATGCCAAACTCTACAGTTTAGAGATTATCATTTATGAAGTGAAGTCCCTTAACCCTAAATTCTTGAATATTCTATTACATTCCACTATTGGGTACAGATTACTACTATTATAACATTTGTTATTACTGCAGTTTTGTAAAGAAAGCATTGCAAATTGTGTAATCAAGTTACTCTTGTGATTGCTGTCTGATTTAACGTTTTTAGCTGTTTTTATGGATTTTTTAAATCTTGTTTTTCTAAATGTGTATATTCCCCAGAACCCATTGAAGTTAGTAGCCAATACATTTAAATAAATAAAGACCAAGTGATGAGATTCCTCTTAAGCATATTATGTTTCTTTTGAAGGTAAATCAAGATATTTTTGTGTGTAACGTATTGCATTTCTAGATTAAAAATATAGATTGTAGGCTTTTTTATGTCATCTTGCTTCTGCAAATTCTGTAAATAAAAGGGCAAGTAGGAATGGCTGGATTTAAAAGAAAAGTCAGATAAAAGTTATAGAAAATAGAGACAATAATAAGACAGAAATTGTTTAAGATCTATGTTCTTCAAGACATAGAAAAAGAAAATGATGTATGTATTTGACAGTTATGGCTGTCTAATGGGTTAATTGAGAAGTGTTTGACTGACAAATGGTTGGTAAGGAAGAAGAGGTTGGTATTATGATTTGGAAGAACATGAATTAAATAGGCAAATGGAAATATGAATTCTATTGTGTTCCTTCATTCAAGGGGAATTTCTCCCTCTAAAAGTGACCCTCTTGATTCTATTATTATGAAGAGTTTTGCAGGATTCTTATGTAATTTATCTTATAATAAATCTGCCTGCACAGTTTGAGATAGTTTTAAGCAGCTGAATGTCAGTAAATGTTGGAAGGAAATAGTACTAAAAAGGAGAGAAAACACACCTTGGGATGTGTTTGCAGATGAGCAAAGGGCTGGATTTCAAGGCTACGCTTTTATGGAAGTGGTATCTTCTTAAACAGTAGAAGCTCTAAATGAGTGTAGGAGAAGCGCTAAATGAGTGTAGGGGACCAGGCTGAGCTGATGGAGGAGTCAAAGTTGTAATAAGTCATGAGTCCCTTTATGCCCATAAGAGATCTAAGTCCAGCCCGCCTTGAATGCCTTCTTAAGTTTCTCTTGATCGTTAGTAGCTCAGATTCTTGTAGAAAGCTTAAGCTTTCAATAAATCTTTATACTCATTTAAACTGCCTGAATCTCCTGATTTCCCCAGCTCTTGGCAATGAGTTTGGGAAGGGCCAAGCATCCTGAAACATAAGATTCCCTTATAGGCCATTTACATCATCAAAATAATTTTGTGCAGCCCGCTTTGGGTCTATTATATAGAAACATCAACTTTAGTTTTGTTTACTTGGATTATCTTGCCTTCATCTGAAATATCCCCTTGCCTTTTGGAATTTAGTAACTACTTAACTAATGCACTAAATGTTATCACTAGTGACCCTGTAATTTGTATGTTCCTAATTTTGGAAGCATTCCCATGCTTTGAATTTATAGGATAATTATCTCTTTTTCCAGCCTTCTTCAGGACAGTAGTAAAAAAAAAGTAGTAATCTTTATAACCTCCCACTGATTTCATTGAAGTGATGTCAGTCTCCTGCAAATCTTTGCACTTGGAGGAGAAAATGTGTGGGTCTTCACATGTACAGTTGAATGGACATGAATCTTAGCTTATATAAGCACACACATTCTCTCTTGTGGACATTTGTATTCAAAGCATTACTATTTCCAAGAGGAACTTGATTTCAGCTACATTGGAAAGAGGGGGAAGTGATTTCACAGTAAGTTTCATTTATAACAAATGAAAAGTGATTTTCCCTGGTTGCACATTGTAGAATAGTTTTTCAGGGGGTCCCATTTTCAGATCCAATTAAGCTTTTATGTGTATTATCTTACTTGTTGTTCTGGAATAAGATCTGCTGTAATTACTGATCTTTCTCAGGAGTCAGAATTTGGATTGGGTTTCCTGATCATGTTTAAGCAGTATGAAACAATTTCAGTGCTCTTTACAGTGCAGTCTAGGTTCAGATTTTTGTCTGACTTCATCCCACTCATGCAGTGCAGTGAACCAGAAGCCATTTTCTTTGGGAGGAACAATTCCCCCCTGTTTCTTGTTTGGTAATAAACTTATACACTTTCAGGTAGCTTTCCTGTGAGAAGATCATAGACACAGCTTAGGTAGAGTCTAGGTACATAAACAAAAACAGGGCTATAACCCGCAATTGATTGCTCACTGGCATTGAGAAGATATGAAGGAATGTTATAGTTTCATGGCTTCTTCCTTTATTCTTTTCTAATGAACAGATCAGAGGTGGGTTGTTCCTGGTTTGGCCTGGATCGGATGAACTGGTAGTAGTGGTGGCGGAAGGATCCTCCCACCTAGGCGGACGCTCCTGCACAGAAGCATTGTGCACAAGTGTGCACAAACTGGTAGTAAAAAAATTGGCAACCCACCACTGGAACATATATTCTTTGTGGTGTTTAGTAGCCTTGAAGCTGACAGGTTATAGGTAGTGCTCAGCTTAAGACTGCAACTGAGCCCAGAATTTTCATTGCCAAGCAAGACCATTAAGTTTGCCCTATTATATGACTTTTCTTACCACAGCTGTTAAACGAATCACTGCAGTTGTTAAGTTGCTAACATGGCTGTTACTAACTAAGTGGATGTGGCTTCCCCATTGACTTTGCTTGTCAGAGAGTTGCTAAAGATGATCACATGCCAGTTGCCAAGTGGCCAATTATGGATTACGTGACCACAAGGCTGCTGCAAGAGTTGTAAGTATGTGATAATTCACAGTTTTTCAGTGCCATTGTCACTTTGATTGGTCACTAAACAAATGGTTGTAAGTCAAGGGCCACCTGTATATGTTTACCTGGACTGAAAGCTTCTCCCTCAGCTTCAGAATTGGCATTTCAAAGTCCTTTAAACAATGCAAGGATTAATGTCAGCAGTATTTTATATCTCCTCGATGACAGGTTAATATTAAAAACTGATCCATGAACAGCAAATACATGTATTGTTTGATGTCTTTGTGTTTAGGCATACACACTTGTATATGTGAAAAATCAGATATAATGTTCTCAGTTTTAAGATTTGGGATATGTGTCTAAACGTACAATTTATAATTTGAAGGTTTGTAAAACTTTCAGATATCACAGTTTTCTCTTGTAATAATTGCTTTTTAATAGTAGAAGGTTTGCGCATCCTGACCAAATTAAATCACATTTTTTTTTTATTGTAGCCTATAGCCAGCACAATTATAAACATTTAAACCTAATAAAATACTTGCTTTAGTGATAAAAGCATGAGTTAAAATCTCAGTTAGTTCCTAAGATTGGGCACATTAATGAGATCACATTCTTAATACAGATAGTCCTCGAGTTCATTTAGTACCATTTTAAGTTACAACAGCACTGAAAAAGTGACTTATGACCGTTTTTCACACTTTTGACCATTGCAACATCCCCATGGTCATGCAATTTACATTGGGATGCTTGGCAACTAGTGTATAGTTGTGATACTTGCAGTGTCCTGGGGTCATGTGATCAGCTTTTGTGACCTTCTGACAAGCAAAATCAGTGGGGAAGCCAGATTCTCTTAACAACTGTATTCCTAACTTGACAACTGCAGTGATTCACTCAACAAATATGGCAAGTGAAATCATAAAATGGGGGAAAATTCACTTAACAAATTTCTCATTCAGCAACATACATTTTGGGTTTCATTGTGGTCATAAGTCAAGGACTACCTCTGTAAGCTATTGTAAAAATTCAAATTATAATGATTTACATATAAAAGTTGAACTGGAGGTATCTGACAGAGCAATAACAGACATGCTTAACTTGGGAAAATTAGCTTTATTTTTGTGTTCTTAAAAATCCTTTTAGTTAAAACAAAAGTATATTTTCAGAAAAGATGGATAAAGAGATATTACTGAGGTTGTAAAGTTAATAAAAGTTTTAAGCAGAGTATTTAGAGTCCTCCTGGATTCACAGCTGACACTGGAACACCATCTGTCGGCTGTGACCAAAGGAGCCTTTGCCCAGGTTCGCCTGGTGCATCAATTGTGGCCCTACTTGGATCGGGAGGCACTCCAGACCGTCACTCACACCCTAGGATGGATTACTGCAACGCGCTCTACATGGGGCTACCCTTGAAAAGAATTCAGAGACTGCAACTAGTCCAGAATGCAGCTGCGCGAGCGATATTGGGTGTACCTAGGTACACCCATATTACACCTATCCTCCACAAGCTGCACTGGCTATCTATTGGTCTCCGGACGCAATTCAAGGTGTTGGTTATTACCTTTAAAGCCCTTCATGGCTTAGGACCAGCATACCTGTGAGACCGCCTACTGCCACACTCCTCCCAATGGCCGGTAAGATCCCACAGGGTGGGCCTCCTCCAGATGTCATCAGCCAGACAATGTTGGCTGGCGGCTCCCCGGAGGAGAGCCTTCTCTGTGGCTGCCCCGACCCTTTGGAACGATCTACCCCCAGAAATCCGGACCTTACCCACTCTCATGGCCTTCAGAAAAGCTGTCAAGACCTGACTATTCCGGCAGGCCTGGAGTTGTTGACCTCATTGTTGAGGTCCAGCCCCGACTGAAATGAATGTATCTGTGTTGTTTTTTAACTTGTCTATTTTATTTTTTATTTTATTTTATTTTATTTCCCCTTTCTGTAAGCCGCCCAGAGTCCTCCAGGATTGGGCGGCCTATAAATAAACTTAAACTTAAACTTAATTTTAAGTCATTTTTAAACTCTCCAAAAGTATAAATTTTTTGAGTTCAATGCTAAAATCTTCACTATATTATTATTTAATTATACAGAGAACCACAAAATGAAAGGCAAATAAATTTAATAATAATAATTTAATTTTAAAATGCACATATAAAAGCAATATAAATAAATATTTAATTTCTGACTTCCCCCTTCTTTGTTGTCCAACCAGTTTGCAGTGCCTGTTGACATAAGCTTTAAAAACCATACTTTAAATTTTTGTATTTATATTGCTATGTAATATGTAATATAGATGTAAGCCATTTAGGCTTAAATGTAATTAAACTTCCAATACAAGTACAATGCACATGCAGACACACACAGAGACAGAGGGAGGAAAGGGAGAGAGGGAGAGAAAGAGAGAGTTTTACCATTGTTACATATTCTGCAAGTTTAAATTCCCAGTTTGATCTCTTTTTTCCAGTATGAGCAAAATTTATTCCCACAGCCTGTTTATAGAAATATTAATACAAGTGTGTATGTTGGACTCTCCATAATCTGACCAAGGACATTCATCTGAAATTCCACAAAATCGGCTAACATCGCCCTGAAAATTGTACTCTGGTAAATAATCCTTTCAGAAAATAAAAGTTTGCAGAAAGAACCTTTGTATTTTTTTTGTTCCATAATTACATTTTGGTGAATTTAGTAGTGATAATGGAGTTTTAAAATTATTCCTTCAGTGCAGAATCAAATTTATCCATCCCATTTCAGCAATAGAGGATAAAAGATGGATAGATAAAAGATGGATGAAGTAATTTTCTAAGGTTTCTGTGATAATATTATATTTAATGTCTGCCTTGGAGGTTCCAGCTACACAAATGTACAAAGCATTGTTGTCCTTAGATACGAATTAGCTCATTTTTATACATTTGTTCATGTTGTCCTTGAGGGAGGTTTGCTTAAAAAGAGAAATGTGAGCAGACATGTGTCTGTATATTTTAATTTCAAAAAAGAGATGGGGGAAAGTATCTTGATATATTTTATATGTACATGTTCACTTTGGGAGTACATTATAATCTGTGCTATTTTTATTATTGTTTTTTTCCCTGCCATTAAATTCCAATTCCGCATGCATAAAAATTGACCCAGGAGATCTGGGAAATTAGAGGCCAGTCAGCTTAATGTCTGCTCTGGGCAAATTGGTGTTAATGGTAATGAAAAGGGGAAAAAACAACTAAGCATATAGAGGAACAAAGTTTGCTGCAAGAAAATCAACACGGGATTCTGGAATGATAAATCTTATTTCAGCTTTCTATAATTTTTTGAGAGTGTCAGCAGGCAAATGGATGGAGGTAAACCTGTCAACATGGTATGTTTCGATTTCCAAATATCCTTTAATAAAGTTCCACATCAAAGATTTTGGATTAAATTTAGCAAATAGGAGATAAGAGAACTGTCTTTGTTATGATTTGCTAACTTAAAGAAAGAACTTGAAACACATAAAACATAAATTTTTGGCAGTGGAGAAAAGTAAGAAATTATTACTCAACAGTCAATTTTGGGCTTAGTACTTTCTCCTTTAATGCTGAGTTGGGTAAATGGGTGAAGGATATTGGGTAATGGAAGCCAAAAATAATTGTATTAAGGGATTGTATTAAGTGACAAAATTAGTGGACAGAGGAGTGCTGTCTATATAATTTACTTGGACTTCAGTAAGGTATTTGATAAAGTAGACCATAACCTACTACTAAATAAAATAGAAAAATGTGAGTTAGACAGCATCACCAGCAGATGGATTCGTAACTGCCTGACCAATCACACTCAATGTGTGTTAATGGAACTGCATCTACATGGAGGGAAGTATGTAGTGGGATACCCCAAGGCTCTGTTTTATGCGCAGTAGTCTTCAACATCTTCATCAATGATTTGGACAATGGGATAGATGGGGAACTCATCAAATTTGCAGATGACGCCAAGCTAGAAGGAATAGCAAACACTCCAGAAGATAGGCTTAAGATACAGAAGGATCTTAGCAGACTTGAACATTGGGCTCTATCTAACAAAATGAAATTCAGTGGTGAAAAATGTAAGGTTTTGCATATTTGAAAGAAAAACAAAATGCACAGGTATAGCATAGGTGATACTTTATTCAATAGTAGTAACTGTGTGAGGAATCTTGGAGTCCTAGTGGACAACCATTTAAATATGAGCTAGCAATGTGCAGCAGCTACCCAAAAAGCCAACACCGTTCTAGGCTGCATAAACAGAGGGATAGAATGAAGATCACATGAAGTGTTAATACCACTTTATAATGCCGTGGTAAAGCCACACCTGGAATACTGCATCCAGTTTGTGTCGCCACAATGTAAAAAAGATGTGGAGACTCTAGAAAGAGTGCAGAGAAGAGCAGCAAAGATGATTAGGGGACTGGAGGCTAAAACATATGAAGAACGGTTGCAGGGACTGGGCATGCCTAGTTTGATGAAAAAAAGGACGGGGAGTGACATGATAGCAGTGTTCCAATATCTCAGGGGCTGCCACAAAGAAGAGGGAGTCAAGCTATTCTCCAAAGCACCTGAGGGTAGGATAAGAAGCAATGGGTGGAAACTAATCAAGGAGAGAAGCAACTTAGAACTGAGGAGGAATTTCCTGACAGTTAGAACAATTAATCAGTAGAACAACTTGCCTCCAGAAGTTGTGAATGCTCCAACACTGGAAGTTTTTAAGAAGAGATTGGATAACCATTTGTCTGAAGTGGTGTATGGTTTCATGCCTAGGCAGGGGGTTGAACTAGAAGA
This sequence comes from Thamnophis elegans, assembly GCF_009769535.1. NCBI lineage: Eukaryota > Metazoa > Chordata > Lepidosauria > Squamata > Natricidae > Thamnophis > Thamnophis elegans. The sequence continues at coordinate 53,805,049 of NC_045541.1, forward strand.
CCTCCAAGGTCCCTTCCAACTCTGTTATGCTGCTTGTATGCATGAGAGGGGTTTGGAGACCAGTTTGGTTTAGTGTTTGAGGTACCTGGCTAGAAACTAGGAGACTGTGAGTTCTAGCCCTATTTTAGGCATGAAAGCTGGCTGGATGATCTTGAGCAAGTCACTTTTTCTGTGCCATGACATAAGGCTTAAGCAATAAGCTGGTTGGTCAATTCTTGTCTCAGCCATTCATTTAACATTTGGTTGAACCAGAAAAAAAAGCTGGATCTTGTACTTGTAGAAAATCGCTAAGAAGAAAAATGAAACACACAAAGTGGGTTTTGTTGATGCCTCATGTCTATTATGCTGAAGTAAAAGAGATTATACCTTTATTCCGTATATCAAAATTGTTCCAGTTTGGGATAGTTTTCATCTTTTGCTTCTGATTGTAACAGCTGATTGTACAAACATAATTGTAATATCTGATCATTAGCTGAGGTTTCTTTGTAAATGGAATTATTTAGATGTTTCCTAGTTAAATGGCAATTTTTAAAAAAGCAAACGGCTGTCAAGCTTCAAAAATAAATTAATACCAATGAAGCTTCAGCATCTTCTTGAATTATTGAATGGGAAATGTGAAATACACATTAAAGGAGAAAGTAAAAAAATGAAAGCAATTACATTGCACATAGAAAAAAAGGGAAGAACATCTGATGAAGAAAAATTAAGTCAAATATTAGGTAATATTGTTTGTATTTGCCACTTGTGCTCTTCAGATTTCTATGAGGAATTGCAGGGTACAAACATGAATTAAATAAATTGCTTTTTGCTAGAGCAGATTGTGCAAGAATATGTCTGTGGCAAAGGTTTTGTCAGGTTTATCCTGGCTTTTGCCAGAATTGGGAAATACACAGGCAGTGATTCCAGAAAATAGTTTTTTTTAATATATAAATATGGTTTTTTGGGGGGAGGAATTACGAAAACCTTTGAAGAAATTCCAAATTATAAAATTCAAGCAGTTATAAGGAATTCATAGATTAATTCTTAGGCTCCTTTCTGCTTCCCCATGGAGTGCAATGGATGTTTAAGGCCTCCTGATTTTGGGTAGGAGTTGCCACCTGCCCCTATTCCCATAATAGACTCATTAGGTTTCAGACAATTTGCTATTGGCTTTATCAGCTGTTATGCCACTTTGCTCTTCAAATCCTCCTTTGCCACTCTCCCATTCATGAATGAAATTTTCTTCCTACTCTTCCACCTGAACATGCAGCCTTGGAAAATTATTAATTCTTCTGTTTTTTCTACCTATGTTTCTGGTGATGCTGAAGAAAAATGGTTTTCCCTTGCCCTCATTCAGAAGAATTGGAAGGTAGAGGAATTTCCATCTCTTCCACTCCAGCCCAGGGAATTGGAAAGAGGAATCTCCAGAGAAAGGAAAGACTCTCCATATTGTCCAGAGTGGAGACAACATACCGTGATATCCAGCACTGTGACCTCTTGTTCCATTATAACTTTCTCTCTGGATGGATGATGCAGCAGGATAAGTGAATGTCCTAAACATATGGAGGACCACAGCTGATGATTTTGGGTTTTGTTGACCCACAAGCAACCCAACTCAGGGGTGAAATGCTACCGTGTTTCTCCGAAATTACGACATGTCCTGATAATAACATATTTTTCCTGTGGGCAAAAATATATGCCCTTCCCCAATAATAAGCCCCCTGGACAATCCCCCTCCAGCCAGGCAGAGCACCACTCACCAACATAGCGATATCCTGAAGGCGCAAAGCTGCAGGAGCTGGGGGAGGGGGGCAAAGGTGCTCACATTGCTTGATGCCTTTGGGATACCGCTAGGTTGGTGGGTGGTGCTGTGCCCAGCTGGAGCGGGGGGTTGCCAGGCAGATGCTCTCATGAGCAGCCGCCTAGCAATGCCCCTTTCCAGCCGGGCAGAGCGCCACTCACCGACCCAGTAATATCCCAAAGGTGCTAAGCTGCATGGCGCTCTGCCCGGCTGGAAAGAGAGGTTGCATGAGCGCACTTTCTGCCTCCAGCTCATGTGCCTCCCGGCCTCATCATGCCCAATTCTCCCTGCAGGGCTGGACCAGGGAGCTGCTGCCACCGCCACCCCGCTGCCACCCCGTTGCCATGCTCTGAGTATAACTGGCTTCCAAATTCCAGAGCCCCCAACTGTCAGCCCACAACCATAGAGCGTAATCCCAGAGCAGCCGCGGTGGCGACGGTGGCAGCAGGGCAGTGGTGGAAGCAGCACTCGGGCCCAGCCCTGCAGGGAGAGTTGGTCATGGTGAGGCAGGGAGGCACGCGAGCTGGAAGCAGAACCAGTGCTCGCGCAACCTCTTTCCAGCCGGGCAGAGCGCCATGCGGCTTAGCGCCTTTGGGATATTTCTGGGTCGGTGAGTGGCGCTCTGTATGGCTGAAAAGGGGCGTTGTTGGGCAGCTGCTCATGAGTGTGGTCACCTCATGAAGGCTTTGTTGCACTGCTGCAACAGCACAACACAGCTGTTTGCCCCTGAGGTTGTGCCCGGCTCTTCGGGCACCCGCTCGCAAAAGAGCAGCCACCAGGAAACTCCAAACCAATAAGCTCCCACCAATAATAAGGGCCAAGTAAAATTTGGGGGGGGGTGTCAAAAGAGTTTGCCCAAACCGGTAGAAAAAAAATCACATAGCTGATCGTCAGAACTTTTTTTAAATTTTTAAAGCATTCTTTAAAACTACCGGTTCACCCAATCTGGTAGTAAAAAATGCTTTAAAAAGTTTTTAAAAAGTTCTGACGATCAGCTGTGCTGCATGATTTATATTTGCTAGAAAGCAGGAAATCCTGTTTTCTAATGAATCTAAGTTACGCAGCACAGCTGTTTCTCCCCCGCCCCGCTGATCTACTTACCATTGCAGACTCAAAAGGCTTCTTAGCGCCTATGATGCATGCACATGCACAACAAACCTGTAGCGAACTTCAGAGCATTTCACCCTTGGCCCAACTTGCTAGATCAGAACATGCAAGGAATGCCACAGGGTATCTAAAATTACTTTTATTGAGATTGGCTATGATTACAGAATCTTGCAAGTCTGATTGGGTTGTATTTTCTTCCCCTTGTTTAATGAATTAGGAAGATGCCTCAGTTTTGAATATTAGCTGGACCTTCTGGACTTAAAAATACTTTTGTCCCTTTTCTGTAGAAAAAGCATGTCCACATCTTAGCCAAAGTCACTTTCTTATTCTGTACCGCTGGGTTTTCCAGATCCAATAGAAATGTTCAGTTCAGCACTCATTCCCCAAATTTGGAGGAGAGTGGGACAGTGTTTATCCCATCCTGAGGATTTATTCTAGCAGGGGAAGGATGTTAATCTCCACCTCAACATCTCCTGTTAACACTCTTCCATTCAAGTGTTTGTCTGATGGTGTTAAATGTTGTTTGTTTGTTTCTAGTTCCTTTTTAATAGCAATTCACCCACTACCAACTGTCAAGTCTCTTAAGATGGCAAACAAGCCTTTTTATTCACAGAAAGACAGCCAAGGTAGCAACTGGTACCAATAAAATTAATAGTAATCCCACACAGAAAGAGATACAGCAAATATATATTAACTGAACTAGGTTTATTAAGGACCACTGTCACAGCGTTCCATTTTTTTTCCTTTTTGTTCCATGGAGTCCTGTCAGGCCTGCATTTATATTCCTTTTAGAATTTTGGCCTGCCACACTTTCTCTTATTTCATTATGCTGTTTCTTTAAGTATAGTCAATGGGAGGGGAGTAGAATTGTGGAATGTATTGTTTTCATTCTTTGCTAGAAGTCAAGGTCATCCTTTGTTCTCCACACCAGTACACCTGACCGGAAGAAGCTGGGCATGGATGCCAGTGTGGAAGAAGGAGATTGGACCATGTAACTTCCAGAGTTGGGATCCCCATAGCTATGTGCCAAGATGCCTGCTTTATTAAATTGGAACTTTAAGCACAGTTTTGCCTTCGTTTCTGATTTGATTCTACATGGTATTTGGAACGCTTACATCATCCCAACTCTGCATGTTACATCAGAATCCCACCCAGTTAAAAGTTCATGATCTTGTCCCCACACCCACAATCCATCACATGGTCCAATCTCCTTCTTCCACGCTGGCGTCCATGCCCAGCTTCTTCTGGTCAGGTGTACTGATGTGGAGAACAAAGGATGACCTTGACTTCTAGCAAAGAATGAAAACAATACATTCCACAATTCTACTCCTTCTAATCCCCCCTCCCATTGACTATACTTAAAGAAACAGCATAATGAAATAAGAGAAAGTGTGGCAGGCCAAAATTCTAAAAGGAATATAAATGCAGGCCTGACACACTGTCTTAGAGACAACTACTAATAATTCTCCTTAAATTCTTGTTATCCCATATCATTCATTTGGGGGGTACTACATCAGTAGGATCAATGTACGTATTTTGGATTGAATTTTAAGAAATACGTGGACATTACATTCTGTTTATTGCTACACTTTCCTTTTCACATTCCTGAAACGTAGCTTGACTAGTCACTCACTTTTGGTCATTATAGGAACTAATGCCCTGAAATTTTCTGGATCCAGCATGTCTTGGTCCAGATCTTCTAGGCAATTTGTGCTAATTTGTAACAGTCCCTACTGAATTGCTTTCATACTGTCTTTCCTAAAGATCTCCTTGATAGAATAATGAAGAATGACAAGCAACACAAAACTTTTCTATATCTCAAGGATATCTGTGGCTTCTTCCATCCAATGTAACTTGGGAATCTCATGAGGAGAGCAAAGATGGCTCCATGTTATTTTCTGCTAAAGCACCTGATATTGGAATCCTGCTATGAAATGCTCAGTATGCTTGTTTGCATCTGGCAGCTATACAACAGGTCTGATAGTCAAAGGGACTATTGAATTCCTTAACGTTCCAGGTGGAGAAACAGCAACATTTCCTATTGGGTACCTCCAGCGATCTCAAGAGAACACTAGCTCATTATCGATAGACAACTGATCTTTAAGCAGCCAATATGCTCAAAGCTGAGGTTTAACTGACTTCCTATATCTAGGGCAGCCTGTAAGAGGATAAATTTTATGGGTTTGCAAAGTTGGGTTATCGTTAGTGAATTGCTGCAGTTGTTTTAACTGATGTTCTAGTATTGAGTCAGTAGAACGAAAACTATAAACAGCCCTTTCATCTCATGCTATACTCTGTTTTTCTCCCACCACAGAGGCATGGTACGCTCACTTGTTTTTTGAACTAGATTTAAAGTTATGCAGGCTGCACTCTGAAGCAGAGTTACGTCTCCTGTTCTAATAAATAAAAATCCAAACCAGCTTCTTACGTAACTATTTTGCAGTTTGCTATAACCACATTTTTGTGTTTAATATACGCTCTGCCAAACACCCAGATCGCCAGTGAACCTGGTAATGATTTTGCTTAACAGCTGAGGAAGAACATTCACTTCAGCTCCTTCATCTAACTTAATTAGCATTCCTACTCCAGTCACAGCTATAGTAGCATGCCATGGACTGTTCCCATTTACTTGATGTGCCTGATGTTTTGGATGCAATACCCACACAAATAGCATATCCATCTTCTTTTGTCTGCCAATTGAGGCCTGCTTTGTTGTGCATAATTTTTTTGCAAAATAATCTTTTGCCACAGCATTTGTAACGCATAGTGCCAAACGCTGTGGGATCTCTTGGGGAATAAGCTTTTCTGCAATGCCTGCACGTAAATGTAACCACTGCCGCTGCTATTGCAAACTTCATTAGAGATTTCCACCTATTTCCTGCAACCAGTCTCTCTTTTACAGTGGCTGAATGTACACAATAGAGATTATTTATATTCAACTCCGAAAGTTCTTTGAAATCACCTCGTTTGAAAGAGCCTTTTTAATCTTGTACATAAAAGTTGACACTCTGCTCCATGAATTTTGGTGAAAAAGCACATCTCTCAAAAAGAATATTCCCTTTAGGGACCAACTGTGTAGCAACTTTTCAAACTTATTTGCAGTTTTTGTTTATCAGTTTCCTATATACACCGAAATGTACTATAAATCTTCCATACTACCTTGCCAAAAAAATGCAAAAAACAAACAAACAAACAAACAAACCCCAGAGTATACGAAAGTTGTGCTTTCTGCTTAGGCTCATTAAATCAGATACAATTGAAATGCCTGAAGCCATTTACACCAGTTCTTCACACATTTCATAGAAGGTGGAAGTGAGACCATTTATAGTTCAGTCCCTTCTGACACCATGTAGCATTTGCCAATCTAGCACCACCCAGGAGCTGTACCTTAGGGTTTGAGAGCCACAGTCAAGTCACTTCAGATGACAAGCAGCCTTTTTATTCACGGAAAGACAGAATAGAGAGCAACTGTTTACACATAAAACAACAGTAAGCCCACACAGCAAGGGATGTAGCCAATATAGATATGGTATTTTAAAAAATTGAGTATATGCCATTGTGTTGGTGTTGATTCTTTTTTTAAATATTTATTTTATCATAAAAAGTAAAGTAAAAAACAGAAAAACACAACAAAAAACAAAACAAAAGCATACATTCAACCCTAACAACAACAACAACAACAAAAGGAAAAAAGTGTACAAAAGAAGAGGGAAAAGTGATCAAATAAATGTCACATTTAACATATAGGATCGACCTTGATTTTTGATCCTTTAAAGGTAAAGATTCCCCCGCACATGCGTGTTAATCATTCCCGGCTCTAGGGGCGGTGCTCATCTCCATTTCAAAGCTGAAGAGCCAGCGGTGTCCGAAGACTTCTCCATGGTCATGTGGTCAGCATGAATAAACACTGAAGGTTCACAGAGCACTGTTACCTTCTCACCAAAGTGGTCTCTATTTTTCTACTTGTATTTTTTAATGTGTTTTCGAACTGCTAGGTTGGAAGAAGCTGGGACAAGTAACGGGAGCAGCTCTAGGGATTCGAACTGCTGAACTGCCGACCTTCTGATCGACAAGCTCAGCATCTTAGCCACTGTGTCCCTTTTGATTCTTTAAGGCCACATAAATGGATTTCCTCTATGATGGACTGTCCCTAACCTGATCTTTCAGCTTTTCCAACAGGGCTCCCATCACCATCATAATCTGACCCCATCCACCTTGCTGTTCATTATCCTCTTCTACTCTTTTCTTCTTTCTTCTACCCGGCATGAGAGCCATCTTCAGAAAGCTAAATATGTCCAAAAATAGGATAATTGGGTACAAGTAGCCATTGTTTAGTGGCTGCCTTTTGTAGCAGCCATCTACAAATGTGTTAATAATGAAAGGTGTTAAATAGAAATTAAAAAATCATTTTCCAGGCAATACAAACATTTAAGCCCACACCTCTGCACCTGACAACAACGCACACCAAAGTGAGTATAACAATGGGTGGCAGCAAATGAGATGACAGTAACCAGTGATTTTACAGCATCTCCCTGTCCCTTTCTTTCCCCTTCTCTCTCTTCCCTTCTCTCTCTCTCTCTCTCTCTCTCTCTCTCTCTCTCTCTCTCTCTCTCTCTCTCTCTCACACACACACACACACACACACACATACACTTTGTTTAAGAACCATTTTGCTGAAATGAATTGAGGTTGCAAATGAGAAAAACTTATATAGCATAGATTAGGCACATTAAAGGTAGTGGCTTAAAAGTAAGTAACATTATGCCACAGGGCCTGGTGGTTCATTGCATAAAATGCAATATTGCAGACAAACTCTGCCCACCACCTGGCGTTCAATCCTGACAGGGCTCAAGCCCCATCAAGCCATAGCCTTTCATCCTTCCAAAGTGGATAAAATAAGGACCCAGATTGTTGGGGGCAATATGCTGACACTAAATTGCCCAGAGAGTACTATAAAGCACTATGGAGTGACATATAAGTCTAAGTGCTATTGCTATTGCTAAAAGTCTGGGTATTCCAGCTGAAATTGGCTGAGAAAATGCAGTGCATAGCTCTCCTTTGTTACTTCTGTGCTTAGATATCACTTCTATTGAATCAAACACTCCTAGCATCAGAAATCCTAAATACATCCCACTTTGAAATCTCTGCCACCAAAATGAATGGAAATGGCAGGATAGAGGTTCACAAATATCAAGCATTTCCCCCCCCCCCCTAAAATGGTCAGGAAGGTGCAGTGGGAAACTCAATGTATTTTTATTACCGTTGGAAGTTGTAGGGGATATAAAAAAGGGGATAGTCCAATGTTGTGGCCCAGCAGGATCCAGTTGAGCTGCTGATGGACTCAGATAGTGAAGAACTATATGAGTCTGCCCTGGACGATGTGGAGGACCCTGGACAGGGTTCAGACTCAGAGCAGGGACCAGAGAGGTTGGTTGGCCACCAGGAGTGAGGAGGATCAAAGGCAGTTTATCCCTGATGCTAGATTGAGAAGGGCTGAGAAACGGAAGCAGCAACTCCGTAGGCAGAAAGATGATTAAGCCCAGGTGGTTGTTGATTGGCCCCTCCCAAGAGAGATTATAGGTGAGGCGTTGGGAGGGGACATTTGTAGGAAACAACTGTTTGAATTAGTAGTTAAGAAAATCTATCTGTGTATTCTAGCCGTGTCTGTTCATTTGGACTATCCCCATTGGTTCGTTTGAATTATCTGGGTTGCTGCAGAGCTATTCTATTAAACGTGAGTTGCCTGGGCCCTCAGCCAAAGGATTCATTATCTCAGTAATTGAACAGTGGCAAACAGCCAAGCCTGGTTTATTCACAGGTCTGGGGGTCAGAACAGTCCAATAAATTTGATACAGGTAATCCTTAACTTACAACCCAAAATTTCTGTTGCTAAGTGAGACATTGTTAGGTAAGTTTTGCCCCATTTTAAGACCTTTCTTGCCACAATTGTTAATTGAATCCCTGCAGTTATTATGTTAGTAACATGGTTACTAAGTGAATTCGGTTTCCACGTTGACTTTGATGGTCAGAAGGTTCAAAAGAGGATCACATGACCCTGGGACACTGCAACAGTCATAAATATGAGTCAATTGCCAAGCATCTGAATTTTGATCACATGACCATGGGGATGCTGCAATGGTCATCTGAAAAACAGTCCTAACTCACCTTTTTTTTAGTGCAGTTATAACTTTCAACAGTCAGTAAACGAATTGTTGTAAGTCAAGAACTACCTGTATCTAGTTTTCTGAATGGGCGTGTTGATGGAGTAATCTGATAGAGAACCAAATATGGTTTGTTAATATGGGTTTTTCTGGTGACAGGTAGATAAGTACATCACTTATAGAAAGACTTGATTAAATGCATCTGTTTTAAGAAGTTGCTGAGCTGCTTGAAATTCCTTCTGAAAATAGGTCTCCAGCACATTTAACGTTATATTAGGCAGTAGGCAACAACTATCAAGTGAAGACATGTAGGTAGAAGAACAAACTGATTTATTACATGCAAACTCCAACATCGGCATTTATTTTATTAGCTGTTTATGTAGCAGTAATGAACTTGATCCAAAGCAGCATTTGTTACCCCTGTTTTCCAATTGGCTTGGGGATGTCAGACAGATGGGGGGGAAAAGGATTTTAACACTCAAGAATTGGGGGGAGGGGTGGGGGAAAGAACTCCAAAATCAGGCGGTGATTTGAATGTGTAACCAAAACCAGATAAGAGGTCAAGTCTGATAGAGGCTGATGCCATCAATGGGAAGGGAGCAATATTCTCAGTATAGAGGTTGGAGACTGATCACCGGGAAGAAAATAGTCAACCTTGCACAGTAATCAACCTGTTTGTTCTATAAACTAAGAATATAGGGCCGTGATGGTGAACCTATGGCATTCGTGCCACAGGTGGCACACAGAGCCCTATTTGCTGGCATGCCAGCCGTCAGCTCTGGTGCATATGTGCCTGCTGGCCAGCTGATTTTTTGCCCTTCCGAAGGGCCGGGAGATGCCATTTTTGCCCTCCCCAAGTTTCAGGAAAGCCTCCAGAGCCTGGGGAGGGGTCATGCATGCATGCGCATGGTGTGTGTGGGGGTGTCACACGCACATGCGCAGGTGGGCAGGGAAGATTTAATTGGTGTTGGCATGCACAGGAGAGAGAGCGCGCACAATTTTGCCACTTGGTAAGAAAAAGGGTTGCCATCACTGATCTAGGGGATGCACAAGTTTAAATGGGAGAAAAATGTATTATTCCAATTTGGCGTGGTATGAGTTTGTGCAAAGTTTGTAAATATTCTGTGTTCTTACAGTTTGTTTGGACTTAAACATAATGTTAGTCTCCTTCCAATTGATAGTGCCAATGTTCTTCGATTATTCAGAGTTCCACATTAAATGAAGGAGAGATTCTGATGGTACTAGCTACTGTATCTGGAATGAAACCTACAAGACAAAATTGTTTTCCAAACCCTTCAATTTTCTGGAGAAGCAGGGTGTGGTGTGGTAGGATATGGGTAGTGTAGGAGTGATAAATTATTTCAGTAAGAGAAAAATCTGCTGAATGTCAGAATCCCACTTAAAAATAAAAAGTAGGAATTAGCAAATCCCCTCACAGCGAAAGCTGCTTGACATTCTGGGGTAGTGCCAGGAGAGAATAAAGCTGATTTTTGTATAATATGTCTTTATGTCCCCAGGAGAAATGAAGTCACCCAGATAATCAAAGACGGGACAAGAAACTTTTTTCTTTCTTAGAATAGAATTTGTATTGACGGAGCTGGCCAAAAAAAGCTTAAGCCTGCTCAGTATGAACAAGTGGACCACCAGAATTAATTAATGGGTCATCCAAATAAATAATCAAATTCTTGTCAATCATGTCATAAAATATTCATAAATCGTATGAATACTGATAGTCTGGAAGATAAATAGCATTACTGTATTTGTTCAGATTTAACAGAATGTATTGCAAACCAAGGCTGTTGTTTATGGGGATCAGTTTATATATTTCTCTAAGTTTGAAAGTGAGGGAGGCAAAAATGATCCCTAATAGTTATAAAGTTTAGAAATACAAAATCATAAACAATGTTAAGAAATACATGTTTGAGAAAAATACGTGAGACGTTCACCAGTGATGACAAGGGGTGAATACATCTTTTTTGCAACTTATCACCCAGAAATTAGTTAAGATAAGTTAATTCATTCCTATCATAGGATACTGGTGCTTTTTCCCACTATTGCAGTTGCTAAATACTTCAAGAATCATATAATCTATTCCATAAGTTGTGTGGATTGGCTTTTTACATTAGCCAAGAATCATAAATCTGGAAAATAAAACTGCTTTGTAATAAGAAAGAAAGAACGATCTAGGATCCAGCTGTAACATTTTAATGTCTTTCATTTGTACTTTTTAAGTGAGAGTTAAGAGATATATGCCAAACTTTACAATGAAAATTATATTATTGATTTGTTCCTGTTTAATAACAGGAAACCTTAAATGGGGCGGGGGGGGGGAGTGCAGCCTCATTTCTTTCTACCAGTGGATAACAGTAGGGAAAACTTCTGATTGTAATCACTGGCAGACAACAAGGGAGTTTGAGAGTTCCCTAGAGACAGTGTGCAGACCAACCTTAAATCCTGCACAATACAGCATCATGAATATTAATCCATGTCTGTTGCTTGTTTTTAGTAGATCCTCTTTTCATAAGATATGTTAAACAGTGGAGTTGTTTCCTGTTGTTAATCTTTCTCATTACTGTGAGAGAATAAGGTGGAACAAATGGGATGCATGTGTGAGCATGCATCTAATTCAATCATATAAAGATACACAGTCTCTTGAATTTCAGGTTAAAGAGATACTGTACACAGGAGTGTCAAACTCCCTTCGTCACATCGTCGTCATGTGATGTATTGTGAGTTCCCCCCCCCTTTGCTAAATCAGGCATGGCCAGCATGTGACACATCTGGCCTGTGGGCCACGAGTTTGACACTGCTGCTGTATGCCCTTGGATTGCAAGGAACCTTGTTAATATTTGAGATTTCTGATTTCACTGGCCAGTGTACAGATTTTAGATGATATTTTGCCTTCATGCAAATATAGAGATGATGTGGATTGTACTGTTAATTTGGATTCTTGGAACAATAATTACATGATCTTACACAGGAAATGCAGTGTTTCTGCTTTGCACTCAAGATAGAAATAAACTATTTTAGATTTTTGTAAGATCTCTGTGGGAAAAATGGATTACAGTACTTAGATCAAGAAAAACTATAGCAAAGCACAGAATATTATGCTATCTTTCAGTTGGCTTAAAGATTCTTCTTCAATGATTCTTATAATTCAAGAGTGGGAAAGAACTATAGCTTTCTAAAATCTTATTTTACTTAATGAGAGATACATAGCATTTTGTAAACAAATTTAATAAGCCCTTGATGCCCTTTTGCCAAAGGGACATAATCCAAGGGTTCATGAATTCATTGGGTTTGTGGAAGCTACTGTATGTGCTGATACATTTTTGCCACTTATGCATCCTTGCTCCGTCTTTACTTCTCTCCTGTTGGTAATTTCTTTTTAATGGAAAGGAATATAGCATCAAAATTCATTCACCCACAAATGATTTATCTTTTGAGAGTTTAAACAGTATCCCCATTGTTGGCTCAAAGAATGGAACTAGTAGGATGTATTAGAATTCAGGACAGGGAAGCATTCTGTAGAGTAACTGCGTGTGCAAATGCTGTCTGTCTTTAAAAGTGCCTGGGAAGGAACAATGTCAAGCAGTCATTAAAGTCTGGGAACATAAAACTTTGTCACGGAATTTACAAAAAAAGAAAATCCCCAGGGTCACTGACAATTAAATTTAATTTTTGTATTTTATATCTTATGTGTTTATATAGGATAGCAAATATTGGATTCTCTAATTTCTTTTTTGTTAATAAGATAATGTTTACAAACTCAGTTCAGTTTACAGTTTCAAATAAAATATATATCTTGCATATATCATATTTTCCTGTCCCCTTTTGTGCTATGTAACATAAGGCAAATTGCAGAAAAAGAGTACCATAAGCTAGTGTAAGTAAAATTATGACACAATGGGGAGAGGGAGAAGAGAATATAGCTAAATTTAGGTTATAACAATATTATTCTCTAGGCCTTTCCTTGCAAACATTCTTATTTCGCTGTGCCAGTATCCTTCTTCAACCATTCTTCTTACCTCTCTTATTTTCAGGATGTTACCAAGTCCAACCAGTCACAACTTCTTTAGTTTCTATGTTCATGATTCGGTTCTTTTTCATTCCCTTTATATCCGTGATGGCGAACCTATGGCACATGTGCCACAGGTGGCACACAGAGCCCTTTCTATGGGCATGTGAACCATCTCCCCAGCTCAGCTCCACCGCTCATGTGCACGTGCCTTCCAATAACCAGCTGGTTTTCAGGTCTCTGCCGTGCATGTGCGTGGGGCACATGGGGGGGTGCTTCTGTGGGGGTCGAGGGAGCACAAGGAGGTTGTATGCACATGCACAGGGAGAGGGGTGCATGTGTGGGGGTTGCAGAAGCATGCATAGGGGGGTTTCACGTCCATGTGAGGGGGCAGGGTGCTTGTGGGGGGGCATGCACACATGCACGGGGGATGGGGGGAGCATAGGGGGCTGTGGTGCATGCGGGGGTTTGCACACATTGCATTGCGGGTGCACGCACATACACGTAGTGTCACTCGTGCACACATGGCTAAACGTTTAGCCATTACTGCTTTATATGATCAATCCATCTCCATGTACTGCTTACATATTGGTCAGTCACTTTTGTATTCAGTCCATTCATTCACAAGCATTTCTGATTCTTTTATATTCTTTTATATTCTTGTTTTACCACACCTTCATGGTCTTAAGTACCCCATTTCCACTGCATCCAAATTACTTTTATCCTTCTGACATAACCAGGTGTTACTTTCATATAATGAAATGGCAGAAGCACATTATTATACTCAGCCATGTTGCTTATTTCAACAAAGATTCCTCACCACTATGTGACAATTAGTTCACAATTCCACTAGCTTTTTACCAGCAGGCACACATCTTAACACTTCTCTATCCATTTCCTCAAATTTAATAAACATTCTACCAAAGTACACAAGTTGTTTGATCCCAGCTTCTGTAGGTAGGACAGTAGAACAGTAGGAATTCTGTTCTACTCTCAAATTCTGAAATGTGATCTCCCTTCCTATTCTGCACTACTCTGGACCTTTTACATCAAAAGTTTAATAACTTGGGCGTACATTTCTTTAGTACCCTATGAAGTGTATACATTTTCTTTTCTTTTTTGAAAACCTACTAGAGGTATATATGTACACTCAATGTGAACGGACCAGATATTTTTAAATGTGATCTTTTTATTTTGAACTATTTCCTTTTCAGCTTACTTGCTTGTAACTGAAAGAGTTGTTTGTACCCTAGAAGTGGCAGTTTTGTATCAAATTTCTCCCAGGACAGAACCGACATCTCCTCCAACTTCCTGTCTATTTATCCATTACCTGCAATATTGGATTTAATTTTAATTTTGTTCACATTTATCCTTCAGTTGAAACTGATTATGATGAAGCTAGCCTAAATGGATTCTGAGACAATAACAATAAGTTGAAGAATTATTGAAGGATAAGTCCAATTCAAAGGTGAAGTTAGTGGTATAGGTTTAAAATAACCCTTTAGTTTTTATGTGTGATGCATATTAGTTGAAAAGAAGCCCATGTGGTTCATATTAATAGCTTTAATGGAGCAAGTTTCACAGAACTGATAGCAAACATAAACTAGTAGTCCTAAAGTACAAGCGAAGGTACATTGCTAAGATTAGTTAGTTTATTTTAGTGTATGATTGTTAAATGTTTATACCCTGTATTTGCTCTGGGAAGTTTGGGGGGGGGGATGTGGGATTGGGGGGGAGGGAGGGAAGGGGAAAGGTATACTATTGTAAAACTTATTAAAACTTTTTAATTAAAAAAAATAAACTAGTAGTCCTGTTTCATCATTCTCCAACCTGATGCCCAGTAAATGTGCTAGGATTACAAACCTAGATAGCCAATCAGTTTCTTTAGTTCAGGGGTGAAATCCAGCAGGTTCTGACAGGTTCTGGAGAACCGGTAGTGGAATTTTGAGTAGTTCAGGAACTGGTAGTGGAAATTTTGAGTAGTTTGGAGAAATGCCACTTCCGGCTTGCCCCAGAGTGGGATTGGAATGGAGATTTTGCAGTATCCTTCCCCTGCCATGCCCACCAAGCCACACCATGCCCATCAAGCCATGCCCACAGAACCTGTAGTAAAAAAAAATGAATTTCACCACTACTTTAGTTGGCTGGAGATTCTGAGAGTAGAAGGCTGGAGAGACTGACTAATAATATATTCATTTTTTTTTAATCCAAAAGTTTAGTTGAATGTCCTATTCAAACTAATTTTTGTGTTCCAGAGTTCTTCTGTTCTTCTATGTTAAGAACAACAACAAAAATAAAGAACAACAAATTATTAGAATGGTTTGTCTTTTAAGACAAGGCTTGCCTACCCATATATAAACCTTTCTGGCCTCTAAGTGGAAAATCCATCCTGAGTTTTGTTGCTTTGCTGTTATAAATTAAAACTTACATTTGCTTACTTCTTTATTTCATTCTTCCTAATTTCTGCAAGTAAAATTTGTGGTCAACAAAATTACTGTGAATAATTTCAGAGAGTGAAATGTTGCTTTTGAAAAGCACAGATGACCAGCTTGTAGTTTTCATTGCTTAAAATAATATTTTAGATTCCTCTCTTCCCTCCCTCTTTTCTATTGCCCTAGTTTTAACTTTCATTGCTTTTGTGTGTGTGTGCGTGGGGTGTGTGTGTGTAGTATGCATTTGGTTGGTTCAATTAAGACATGAAATACTTTTCCTTCATGTGCATACTTTAATCTGCCACTTCATAGCCCTCAGTTTGATAGACTGTGTAATGAAGCAAGCTTGTTTTTAGAGGAAGCAGGCTGTCTTAACCACTTCTTCAATAAGCTAAATCAAACTCTGTAAGGCTTCTTGGCAAACACTATTTCTTTTCCAAGCCTCTCTCTGCAGGTAATCTCTTGAGTTTCCTTTCAGGGAGAACATAAAACAAAAGTTAGTAGCTCTTTCTATACAAACATTTTCATATAGGCTAGCATCACTGAATTTCAGAACCTGATAAAGTTATTTTCCTCCTCTTGACTATTTTCATTCTGTCTTCTACTCCAAAATATAAATTATGATAAGGTCTTTCATAGGTCACCTCAAGGTCACAAAACTATTTACAGAATTTTTCTTGAGAACATTTGGTAAGCCAAAATGTGGTTTATTTGATTTTGGCTTAGTGTGGATCTGACACAAAGGTAAAAGGTAAAAGTTTCCCCTGTCCAATCGTTTCTGACTTTAAGGGAAGGTGCTCATCTCTGTTGCTTAGTCAAGGGAGCCAGTGTTATCCAAAGACTTCCATGGTCATGTGACTAGTATTACTATACATCGAGGCACACAGAATGCTATTTCTGTCCCACAAAATGGTACCTATTTATCTACTCACATTTGCATACTTTCTAACTCCTGGTTGTCAGGAGCTGAGGCAAGAACAGGAGGTCACCCTGTTGCACAGCACTTGGGTCTCGAACCCAGGCTTTCAGGTTCCCAGCTGACAAACTCAGTATCTTTAATCACTGAGCCATTGTGCCCCCTTTGGATCTGAGATAGTGTTTCTAAATCATGGTTGGCATATATGAGCTGGGCAACTGAAACTTTTTCAGTTATTAGGATTAAAACACGCTATAATGTAATGCAATGTAGAAGGATTTTTAACAGACTTTTAAGAGAGTGTTTGCCCATCAAGAATTTGATGCACCACTAAGGTTCTCATGTGTAAATGTTCTTTCTGAGAATTTCTGTTTAATGTTCATCAGATAAATGTTAGATAAAAAACTGTTTGAAGAACCAGGTTGGTGTAGTGGTTAAGTTGGTGGCCTCGAAACCAGGAGACTTTGAGTTCTAGGTCTCCCTTTGCCATGAAATCCATCCAGTGACTTTGGGCCAGTCACTCCCTCTCAGCCTCTCCTACCTCACAGGGTTGTTACTGTGGGGAAAATGGGAGGAGGGAGGAGCACCATGTATGCTCACTGCCTTGAGCTACTTATAAAGTGCTAAAAGAGGAATAAAAGCCAAATCAATAAATAAGTGCCCTTTTTGATGTGGTATCTCCATTGAAAAACAGACTGACAAATTATATTTGCCGGAAACTTTTATTATATTCTTTCAGTTTTTTGAAGTCCATACTGCTTGTGTACTCCTATTCTGTTTTAGTAATATAGGGAGTTTAATGGTTTGTTTTTCCAACAGTTAGGCCTAAAGGGTTCCTTAGAAGGACATTATGGACTTCTTTAATTAGAGAATGAGTAATGATTTCCACATTTAGCTTGCTGACCTCTATCAGCTCAGTCAGGGCAATGGTAATGTCAATAGCCTTGACTAGTTTTGTGAGGTTAAATGATGATATATCCCCGAGGACAAATTTGCTAGCACAGATTAGTTGGCAAATATGTTAATGGGGTAGGAATTTCTTAAAGGCAGAAAATTTAGAAATCCGGTTTCACTGCAAAAGGAGATTGTGGGAGAGCCTCTCTTCAGATGGAATGGCTTTTTCCATGATTGCATCCAGAGTTCAGATACATAACTTGGGACCAAGAAATCTGGAATAGTACCCCTTTTAATTATATATCTTACCAGTAAGTCACTTGAGTGTAGAAACTGTTTTCAAGGATTTCCCCAAAATTTGTTGTGCGGCAGTCCAGGAGAGAAAATTCTTTTTATGGTTACCTCAGTTTTTCAGTTCTCTCTCTGCTCATTTACAGTTAGCATAGAGTCTTGTTACCTTTCATCCTCAACCAAATATTTACCAATTTTTACCTGGCATTTAATTGAACCATCTAAATGTATCTTACTACTTTTGAAAAAATACTCTGGTTTGAGATTAATGTAAAAGACATCAAGAATATTTCTAAATTGTGTAAAGTAGAATCACGTAAAATGTTTGAAGTAGTAAGAAACAAAATATCGGTGACACACTTGGAGTATTACCTTAGAACTGTGAAGGCAAACCTATGGCATGCATGCCACAGGTGGCACAGGAACCATATTTGCTGGCATGCCAGACGTCAGCTCAGATGCACATGTATGCTGGGCAGCTGATTTGCGGCCTTCTGGAGGCTGGGTGAGGCCATTTTCGCCCTCCCCAGGCTTCAAGAAAGCCTCTGGAACCTGGGGAGAGATCATGCATGCATGCGTGGGGAGGGGGGTCACATGCGCATGCACAGTTGGGTGGGGAGGATTGAATTGGTGTGGGCACACCATAAGAAAAAGGTTCACCTTCGTTGCCTTAGGAAGTGCCAACAGGAAAAGTATCGATCACTTGGCATTTCTCATTTTCAAAGCTACTCCAGAGAGAGGCTGTGACAGGTTGTCGTAGACTTAACGACTACAATTGAGCCCCAAATTTTTGTCATGGGCAGAATAGTTCTGAAGTAAGTTGTGGCTCATTTTGCGACCTTTTGTCACAGTTGTTAAGCGAATCACTGCAGATGTTAAGTGAATTATGCAATCATTAAGCGAATCTGGCTCCTCCCATTGAGTTTGCTTATCAGAAGCTGGCTGGGAAGGTTACAAATGGTCATGAGGTGACCCTCAGTAAGTGCAACTGTCCTAAATACGCACCAGTTAGCAAACAGCCAAATTTTGATCATGTGACCATGGGAATGCTAAAAGTGTGAAAAACAGCCATCAGTCACTTTTTTCAGTGCTGATGTAACTTTGAACTGTCACTAAATGAATGGTTATAAGTCGAGTACTGCCTCTATTGTGATTCTACTGTTGATGCAGAATTTAAATGTTTGTCCCTAAGCACTGCTCTTGTTCAAACTGTAGATATTCATTACTGCTTTTTTCATATTAAAAAAGGGGATATAGGAAGCTTCAAGCATTATACTTTTGTATGTCTAATCTGACTCTACATTTCTGGCTTTTATGTCTCCATTGAATGTAACCGAATAGGATAGAAATTGCTAAACTGAAAGGTTTGACATTATGCCACCATGGATTTAAGATTTCAATTGTTTACCTTTCTCAGCCCATTTTAAGTAAGACTCACTTGAGATTTTTCACACTGGATGAACGGTTCCAATAACAAGACATTGTACAGAGAAGGAAAACTCTCTTGCCAGCCAAGACTTGGCATTTATAAGTCTTGTTTGAAAAATATGTTGATGGAGCGAACGACATATACCTAAACTATGCAAATTAACCATGGCTGTTGTTACTAAAAACCCTGTAAGGAAATATTGATTCTTGGAAGCTGATATTTATTTCTACAAGAGGCCTTTGGGTGATGGCTGCAGGCTTTTTTTGAAGCAGGTAATGAGAAGAATATATCAAGCAGAGTTCAACTTGTTTCTTTAAAAGCATTTTTTCCCTGAGCTTTCTCCCTCCCCTTTCCTTTACACTCAGTGCTGCTTATTTGCTAGACTAGGTATCTGATATGAGATACTGTGACAAGATGCAATCAGGGGTTTGTGTGTTGGGGTGAGGAGGCAGCATTTCTGTGTTCCCTTGTATGCTGCAATTATGTGCTTTGTGTTATTCTTTGTATTATTGAAATTACACCAGGTGTATAGCTGTCCTGCATGAGTTGATCACTGGAATGCAGATAACATTTGGATTATTGCGTGCAATGCGTTTTCCATTCAGCAAGTATATCTGATGTTAATTTTTGTGGAAGTGTCTGAGCAGATTTTGAAACCTGAGAATAAGTCTCTCTGCCAATAGAAGCTTGTCTGTAATCAGGCTGAATGTATGGCGCTGCTTATCTTTTATTTCATACAGTGGATTCCACCAGAGCATAATGAAAACATGTATTGTAAGTTGCTAGTTGCTTTGTACAGTCAGGGGAAAGAAACGATTATGGAAGGAATGAGAACTGGGAACAAAGAATCTGTAATCTTAGGCTCTGTGCTTGTTGCCAACTTTTGGTCTACTTTAGCATGATCTTTTATTTTGCATGTTGAAATCTATGGATGGCAGATTTCAAAATGGATTTCAATATTTTTTTAAAAAAATATAAATGATACTATTTTTATGACACTGCTAGCATATCATACAGTAAATGACATACCTGAATTGCTCCAGTTTTACTGCTTTCAACAAACATGGACCATACATTTTTCTAAACCTAAATTTTTGTTGTTGTTTTTTCTAAAGTTGCATATTTAGTTTTGCCTTCACATGTAAACTTAGCCATCAATGGCAAGTTTAAATACACAAACCTTACAATTTATGAACTCAGTCACTGGAGTGAAAGGAATATTTTCTCTTTTGTCTTGGAAAACACCAATTCAGAAAAAAATTCTGTGGCAGACGAGAGAGGGAGGCAATTTTCACAAATTACTTTGTTTCCTCCCATGCCACTTTCCATACGGTACTGCAACGAGCTAGTATAAAAATGTAAAATCGTGGCTAATTGAGAAAGAAGCAAGAGTGGTTGAGTACCTTTCCCTTCTTCCTTTTGAACGTAGACAAAAGAGCTGTCATAGAATGGAGAGATATTTTGAGATACATATCTAAATATTTGAAGATAGTTACCATCAAAGAGATGAGGAATATACATTAAAGATAATAAATTTTTGAAGAAATACATTCTTTAAAAAAATGTAAGGTCTGGTTTTGTCTGGATTTTATCATCCCACCTGCAGAGAAGCATCCATAGATGCTTCTTAATCTGATTGTTGGCCAGTTATGATATGCCGTATTTTTCAGACTATAAGATGTACCGGAGTATAAGATGCACCATGATTTTGAAGAGATAAATTTTAAAAAAAGTTTTTGCACTCTGCAGGCCTCCCAAACCCTCTGCATGCCTCATTTTTTGCAAAAAAGGGGGGCATGCAGAGCTTTGGGGGGCTTGTAGAGTGATCCTGGGGATGGGGGGGGCAAAAACAAGTAAAAAAGGCCCATTTTTTTGCAAAAATGGGCCGTTTTTTGCAAAAAGAAAGGGCATGCAGAGATTTGGGGGCTTGTAGAGTGCTCCTGGGAGCTGGGGGGAGGGGCCAAAAATGAGCAAAAACATACCGTTTTTTCCCTTCCCAGATCCCAGGAGCACTTTGCAAGCCTCCCAAACCCTCTGCATGTCCATTTTTGCAAAGGGGGTAGGGTTTCAGTAGGCCAAAAATGCTGCATTCAATCTATAAGATGCACCCAGATTTTCACCCTCTTTTTTTGGGGGGGGAGGTGCATCTTATACTCCGAAAAATATACTTTTTTCTAAAAAAAATGAACAAAATCAGGGGTAAAAATGAATTGATTGACTAGACACATGTATGAAAAACTGCCACTCTATTTAAAATATGCCCTAGCAGTCAGAAGAATTAGACTCGCTTTTAACAAATGATTACTAGAAATTTTTATTTAATATACATTAGGTCTCACCTTTCCACCAATCAGCCTTAAAGCTTTGAAGAAAGGTAGGTGATTGAACCCAATACCCGTCACCTCTATTGCTTGATGGGAAATTCAGCCTGAATCAGTCCAGTTCTGACTGCCCCATCAAATCTTTCCCCTTTAGAGTGGACCTTGAACATAATTGGGCAATTCTGTTTTGTTCACTGAATGGGAAGTTGGTGATTGAATGCTCTATCATGCCTCACTACCATTTAGCTACTTGTACTTCAGATGAACGGGGGGGGGGGGGGCATTTTCTCCATGAAGGTAGTTCTATCTACAATGCAGGTCCAAAGAAGAAATACTGAAGAATTGAGAAACATGCAACAAATCTGAACTGGTATTGATAGCATGAAATGTCTTCCACCAAGCAAAAATACAACATAGCTACATAAATAAATAGCCTTGGATTTCTGCCACAACAAATGTAAACGATAAAAATGGATGAAATGTGGAATAGCAATTGCTGTGTTATTTCGAGATACCCTTGGAACAAACAGCAAATCTTTGCAGAAATTTTTATCTGCAATGCCCACAAAATGACCCCATGCAGGCAACTGTTACTGGCATCTAACACAAGTTGAATTTCAAATCCCCCTTGTATTTATTAAGCCAGAAAAACCTATTGCCTTTTGTAGATGACTGATAACACAGAACAGAAATGCACACATCAATTGACAGGCCCAGGAGAATGCTTCCCTTTTTGGGGGGACGGACAATATTTTTATTGGCAAGCTTGCTTATCCTGCTTATGCTCAGCAATAGACTCTTCAATGTTCTGGATGCTATTTGACACCAAGATAATTATTTAATTTGGGAAGAAGCAATCTCTTCATTGCCTGCTCAATCCCCACATTGATGGGATTGTGCAAATGGGTTATGAATGGCATGAAAGTGCTTCTCAGTAGCCTGTTGTTCCAGTTCTCTGCACCTGTGGCTGCCTTCTCAAGGGTTGGAGTGAAGCAACCAGAGGAAACCTGATGCATTTGGGTTGGGCAGATGAGTTTCGGCCCTTTTTGTCTCCCTTGTGAAAATCTCTAGTTTTTTCCCCTCTGTCTGTGTCTATGGCATCTGTTTTTTTCTTCTAAGGAGCATGAAAATCAGTTTGCACTAAGTCAGAATGCTGGTGCATTTTGATAAAATGATTGGCTTTAGCTCCTCACAGTTTTCCAACCCCAATTTGAAGTAATTTGGGAAAGAGCCTACAATTTAATGCATGCCAAGAAGGTATTCTACCACTGAGCAATGATTTCTTAGGGTAAAGTTTGACAAGGTTAAGGGTTGTTTGGTCTTCAAATCAATCTGGGGAAAGGAACTCATGTGAATAGGTTTACACATTATGCTGGGCAAAAAGAGGGAAATGGATTATGACATTTCCCAATTATTTCTTTTTAAATGACACACAGTGTAGCATGATTAAGAGTGAAAAAGTGTTACATTCATAAATTCTCCTAATCAAACAATGAATATATAAAAGATAGAGATGTTTGTTTCAATGCAGGCTTTAGAAGCCCATAAAAAAGTGAAGAAATGACAAAAATAAAGATTAAGAAGTACAAACTTCTGCTAATGATACTACTTCAACCTGATTAGGCAGTCTTTCATGTGATAAAATGTATATTCTGAGAACTTTCTCTGTTTAATAAAATGGGGGTCAAAATCCAAAACATGAAATTTGTTTTGTTTTGCTTTGCTATACAGTTGATGATTTCTACTGTTTGTGTTAATGCTACCTGCTTAATTCCTAAAGAGGCAATACTGATAAATGCTGTTTTCCTTAGAATGTAGATGTCTATAAATATTTTTGTAAAAAATTGAAAATAAATTCAACTAATGAATGTATAATTATGGCCCCAGTGAACTGTACTTAATTTATTAAACATTGTAAACAAATCTAATTATGCACACTACATTTTGTAAAGTAAATATGACTATGTCTGTGAGTGGTGTTTTAAGTATGCATTTATTTCCAGTTTTCCAATTCTTCTGGTTCTTTTTACTGAAGCAAAAAAATCCCAATGGCCCATCTAGAAACAAAAGCAGTTAAAAAGCCATTACCATGTTCCATATCAATAAAAAAAGCAAAGACAAATGTCTTATAAGGAGCCATACATAGGATGTAACTAGTTCACCACACAAAATCTGTCTTCACTGCCTGCTGTCCTGATTGATCTTGCCATTGGGCCAGAACAGAAATCTTATGGAACAACTTTAGATCTGGGCAGGCTCTTACGGATGTAACCACTCTTTCAGAATAGTTAGGCAAGGAGAAAAATGAGGATTAAGGTAAAGTGTAATTTCTGTAATTTTGCCTTAACAGACATTTGTCTAGTCAAAAGAAAAGCAATGTTCAGTTGGATACAATGAATAGGATACACTGTACAGTTTGAAAGATACACTGCCGAGATTTTGAGGAGGTCATTGATTCAAGTCCTCATGTGTTGCTGCAAATTTATTTTAAAATAATGTTAGTCTGTGATTAAATCTTTACCATTATAAAAACCCACAACAGCCCTATACACAGAAAGCTATAATAGAGAATAGTTTTAACACAGCCTTGTTAGATATCCCCCTACTTTGATGGAATTTTTAAAAATTCAGTTCAATGTTCAATTGGTCCTATCCACATTTTGTTGGATGGCTTAATGGGAGAGATGTGATAACTTTTCCTGAACTACTGACTTGAATCTAGGAGGAGTGAGGTTTGAGAAAAATTCAGAGTTCAATGAATCACCAGTTGCCTTTGGAAGAATTCTTGGCTCTCTCTTCTGTGATGTAATTCTCAGATTCTGAAACAGTTTCAGGTTTTGCCCAAGCATGAAATGATAGAGATGGACATCACGCCAAATGCTATTCAGTATGATTGAAACCAGGAGAAGAGCTGTGGACTTTGTGGATCCATTGCTGATACATCAGTTCTCTTTTCTGAGAAAATACTCCAGCTAAAGTTACCAAGTTGTTGTCCAAGGTTCTGACAGCTTGTTTTCTTCTGACCTTAACTTGCTCAGGCTCCAATTTGTCTTCCCTAATTTCATCTAATGGGACATAGAACCATCCATAAATGCTCATACTGTAACTTGATTTGATTTGATTTGATTTATTGCATTTCTATGCCGCCCTATTCCCAGAGGGACTCAGGGCGGCTCACAAACCAAAGTAAGGGTGGGGGATACAAACAGGAGGAAAACAATGGACAAACAACTACAACAGTTTAAAAACAATCAACAACCACAAAATTTGAGCGGGGACGGAGAACTTGTCAGCCCCAGGCCTGTCGGAACAGCCAGGTTTTAAGGGCTTTGCGGAAATCCTGAAGGGTGGTGAGGGTTTGAATCTCCACGGGGAGCTCATTCCAGAGGGCCAGAGCAGCCACAAAGAAGGTCCTCCTCTGAGTGGTAGCCAATCGGCATTGGCCAGTGGATGGAATTCGGAGGAGGCCTAGTCTGTGGGATCTAATTGGTCTATTGGAGGTAATTGGCAGCAGGCGGTCTCTCAAGTACCCATGTCCAATACCATGAAGGGCTTTATAAGTGACGACTAGCACCTTGAAGCGTATCCGAAGACCAATAGGCAGCCAGTGCAGCTCGCAGAGGATAGGTGTGACGTGGGTGTACCGGGGTGCACCCACAATCGCTCGCGCGGCTGCATTCTGGACAAGCTGAAGTCTCCGAATGCTCTTCAAGGGCTGCCCCATGTAGAGCGCTTCTGCTGATCCACTAGACCCATGATGGTGAACCTATGGCACGCATGCCACAGGTAGCATGTGGAGGCATTTGTTAGGGCACGCGAGGTGTTGCCCTGTCAGCTCCAGCGCGCATGCATGCGCTGACCAGCTGACTGTGGCCTACTTCTTCAGCCATTTTTTGCACTCCGGAGCTTCAGGGAAGCCTCCTGAAGGATCCGGAGGGCAAAAAATGGCCTTACAGGCAATCCAGAAGTGACCTGGTAGCACACGACCCCCTATGGGGCACACCATGGGGAAAGGGTTACCATCACTGCACTAGACAAATCACTACAGTTGCAAATAATGTAAAGAGGCCAATTCACAATGGGTGGTAATTTTGACCATGATTTCAATGTGCTGCACTTCACGAATTTGGACTGAAGAACTTTGCTATGGCTCTAAATAAGTATTTAATATTAATTCATTTCCTTCACTTTATTTTCAAGATGGAAGTTGTATTAATGCCTTTACAGGTACTCATTTAGAAGGGGTGTAGAAAGACCTCTTGTAACAATTCATTTGTTTGAGGATATATCTCCTTTCCCTAATAAATTATTGTTTTTGCAAAAGCTTGTAAAAAAGACTGAAAAAAAAATTAATGTCAATTTGGCATTGTAATTACTGATTTCAGATAAGGTCTTTTTAATTGGCATCTCCTTGAGGATTCTGATTTTCTACAAAGTGAAATGTGTCACATTTTCCAGACACTTGGCATAAAAACCATCAACAATCTGTTTTGGTTCAGTTTTGAATCCAGTGGGACCTAGATTTCATATCCTTTAAACTTCTACAAATTTTAATTGTTTGTCTGAGTAACACAATAGGCTTTTAAAATGAATCAACGCTTCAGACTTGGCTCAATAAAGAGTTCATGATTAGTGCAATTCCTATATATGTGCCAAGCTGCCTATACTTTTAATTTTATTTTAAATGATCTTGTTAGCTTAAGCTCTGCTTGAATAAGCAGTAACAAATGCCAACTGGAGCAGATGTATATAAAGAAAAGCCTCTCAAAATATAATAATTAAAAGAGCAGCCCCAATTTTTATCTTTTTCTAGCATCCAGATGTTCTGAGCTTCATTGGTCAAAGTTGATATTTGTGCCACTGTATTTAATTTTTGGGCTT
Organism: Thamnophis elegans; assembly: GCF_009769535.1. Lineage (NCBI taxonomy): Eukaryota > Metazoa > Chordata > Lepidosauria > Squamata > Natricidae > Thamnophis > Thamnophis elegans. Next base: position 53,831,279 of record NC_045541.1, read on the forward strand.
TCCATTTCCCTGTAGTATTCACAAGGAAATGGAAAGGGCATATATATGGAGCTTTACTTCCTCTGCCCTTGAAGATAAAACCTATATCGATCTATGAAAGAGGTAAAGTAGGAAACCATATTTTCCTGGCAAAAATAAAAGAAAAAACTGGAAAAGGGCAAATTTGAAAGAGATTCATAAGAACGAAACATGTTAATTGTTTGTGTTCATAGCTTTGCTTTTCAAAGGAAAATTCAAGAAAAAATTACCAACACATATATTGTAATGAGAATACCTAAAAGCAAGCAGCATATGTAAATGAATTTTAAAAAGACAGTTCCACTTCTATATTTTTCATGTGAGTTTGAAAGACCGCACACTATGTGGTACCAGTTATAACGGTTAAAGGTTAAATGACCAAAATAAAGGATAAAAATGAGTTTTTGAAAAAGAAATAATTCAAAAGGACAGCTTTCTGAAATAAAGGACTCTCCTTCATAATGAAGGATGTTTACTCACTATACTCCGAACATGTTCTGTCTTTTTCTTTATCGCTTAGTGGTTGTTGTTGTTTTTTACAATTTGCTTTACATGCAAATTGTTGCATGCATGTTTGGCAAAGCATATATGGGGTTTTTTTCCCCTCTGGATGAAGCAAGGTAACTCTCATAGGACTGATGATCCTAAATTCCTTCCATTTAGGGTTTCATACAAATATGGCAAGGCTGAAGGATTTGTGGTTAAGCATAGAAGTTAAGGATCTAGTGTCTCTCTTTTTCACCCTGGACAAAATGAGCACATAAGACAGTGAAATGCACCCAGACAGAATGAGCTCTTTCATGCGGAAAGTGATGATTTACTGATTCACTGCCTGAATACCAAATGCAAGTGTGTGATAGGAAGGCTTTGTTCCAGTGGGAATAGTAGCGAAACTTGGAAGGAAGCAATAATTCAGGCCTTTGGAGGCAGAATCTTATTTCATTCACACCATTGAAACTCCACTGACATTTACTGGCTTCTACAGTTTCAGATGAGACCAAAAGGTGTAAAGGGCAGACAGGAGAAACACTGAAAATATGGATCTGCTTATTTTAATTTTCCCAGTATTGCCATTACTTCAGTGGTACAGGGAATAACCCAGAAGAGAGAAGCTTTATCAGCTTATTCAGGTGAATGATATTGTGGGTAGAAGATTGTCTGCACAATTGAAATAATTCAGGAAAACAATGAAAGAAAATTGAGAATGTTGTACATGGGAAATGATGTCTCATGTGCTTTTTAAAGAGAAGAATTGATTTCCTGCTAGTGTCAGACAAGGCCAAACACAAGGCATGTGTTATTTATGATAGCGAATTAGTGGTTTTGGAAATGTTTATCATCTTTGATAAATCTGCTGGAGAAGATTCCTGCGAGTCCCTTGGACTGCAAGGCGATCAAACCAGTCAGTCTTAAAGAAGATCAATCCTGACTACCCTAGAAGGCCAGATCCTGAAGATGAAACTCAAATACTTTTGGCCATCTAATGAGAAGGAAGGACTCACTGGAGAAGAGCCTAATGCTGGTAAAGATTGAGGGCAAAAGAAGAAGGGGATGACAGAGAATGAGGTGTCTGGATGGAGTCACCTCAAGCAATAAGCATGAGCTTAAATGGACTCCAGAGGATGCCAGAGGACAGGAAGGCCTGGAGGAACATTGTCCATGGGGTCATGATGAGTCAGACACAACTTCGCAACTAACAATATTATCTTTTACTCCAAGGTGGTATTCCCCAACCTGGCGTCCTCTGGAAAAACTGTTATTTCAAGTCCTAGTCATAACCAAAAGTGTGAAGCTAAGATTTTTCTAAGGACTTAATGCATAATGATATTGCTTCATGAGTTCAGGTCACCGGGACCGGATGGATTACACCCCAAGGTTCTGAAGGAACTGGCAGACAAGATCTCAGAAACATTGAACTATATCTTTCAGAGATCCTGGAGCATCGGAAAACTGCCAGAAGACTGGAAAAGAACTGATGTGGTTCCCATCTTCAAAAATATCTTTGACAAAGTGACAAAATTAGTGGACCAGAGGAATGCCGTCGATATAGTTTACTTGAACTTCAGTAAGGCATTTGATAAGGTAGACCATAACCAACTACTAGATAAAGTAGAAGAATGTGGGTTAGACAGTATCACGACCAGATGGATTCGTAACTGGCTGACCAACCGCACTCAACGTGTAGTCCTCAATGGAACTGCATCTACATGGAGGGAAGTATGCAGTGGAGTACCTCAAGGCTCTGTTTTAGGCCCAGTACTCTTCAACATCTTCATCAATGATTTGGATGAGGAAATAAATGGGTAATTCATCAAATTTGCAGATGACACTAAGCTGGCAGGAATAGCCAACATTCCAGAAGATAGGCTTAAGATACAAAGGATCTTGACAAACTTGAACATTGGGCACTATCTAATAAAATGAAATTCAATGGTGAAAAGAGTAAGGTTCTACATTTAGGCAAGAAAAACAAAATGCACAGATACAGTATAGGTGGTACCTTGCTCAATAGTAGTAACTGTGAAAGGGATCTTGGAGTCCTAGTGGACAACCATTTAAATATGAGCCAGCAGTGTGCAGCAGCTGCCAAAAAGCCAATACAGTTCTAGGCTAACAGAGGGATAGAATCAAGATCACGTGAAGTGTTAATACCATTTTATAATGCCTTGGTAAGGCCACACTTGGAATACTGCATTCAGTTTTGGTCGCCACGATATATAAAAGATGTGGAGACTCTAGAAAGAGTGCAGAGAAGAACAACAAAGATGATTAGGGGACTGGAGACTAAAAATTATGAAGAACAGTTGCAGGAACTGGGTATATCTAGTTTAATGAAAAGAAGGACTAGGGGAAACATGACAGTAGTGTTCCAATATCTCAGGGGCTGCCACAAAGAAGAGGGAGTCAGCTATTCTCCAAAGCACCAGAGGGTAGGACAAGAAGCAATGGGTGGAAACTAATCAAGGAGAGAAGCAATTTAGAACTGAGGAGAAATTTCCTGATGGTTAGAACAATTAATCAGTGGAACAGCTTGCCTCCAGAAGTTGAGAATGCCCCAATACTGGAAGTCTTTAAGAAGATGTTGGATAGCCATTTGTCTGAAATGGTATAGGGTTTCCTGCCTAGGCAGGGGGTTGGACTAGAAGACCTCCAAGGTCCCTTCCAATTCTGCTATTGTATTGTATTGTTATGTATGATATTGCTTGTTCTAGTTTATGTAATAGTGAACAATACCTGTTGTTTTGGGACATTTTACTGGGATATTGGCCTCCCTCGGGAAGAGCAGAATTGGACAAAGTGAAATAGTTGCTAGTCCGGGATTTAGGTTTTGCTTCCATGCAGTCCGGATTTAGTTTTTAGATCATCTTGTTTTCTGACATTAGTGCTACCTGAAGTTGCACCCAAGATTTGTCTCTTGGCCTGCTGTTCACTGAGAGAGGTGAATTTATTGAAAACTTACAGGCCACTTGTTAGAAAACAGAGCTCTGATTTTTGTTACCCTATCATGAACAAATAGGAAAATGTTAGGATAAGACTCCCGTGTATCGCATGACTAGTGACACAGCATTATTCAAAGTTTATTCAGAAACAAATGCCACTGATTTCCAAGGAGCATTAATCTTGGTAATTTGCTTATAGTCAAACAACAACAACAACAACGTGTCCTATCACTGCAGAAGGCCACTTTTGTGTTCTTTCTAAGTTGATGTGATCTAGTCCTCTGGTAATGTTTTCTACCTTTCAATTGAGAGATCACTGTGGCATGAAAATGTAAAATTTTCAGGGCAATTAACTTGACGCATGACCCAAGGGCTGAGTTCATTTAATCTCTCCATTGACTTTGGTAGGCATAAGGTCACTCAAGGTCATAACACAGTTCAGTTGTTTATTAACAGCATTTAAAAACTTAGTGTTTCATCTTTCTTTTTCATGCTCCTGTTGTTTAGGTTAAAACAATTAATCATAACAACAAATTGAATAAGGTTAACTGGATAAAGTCCCCTCCGTCATATTAACTACTAAACTAACTGTCTAGGGAGGTGAATTAATGATCTTTACCAAAATCTTTTAATGGTTATTTGGTCACAAGGTATGATCCATTTTGATCTTTTATGCAACATAAATCAGTTTTAATGGTTCAGTCCATGCAGTTAAGCTTTTGAATCTAAATGAGGGCTCTTCAAATGAAGGAAATCCAGGGGAAACAATATAGAGGTACAATGCAATTAAATGTGGGGAGAGCTATAATTAGATAATTGTGCAGCAGCCTCAGACTCAGCATGGAGATTAATAGCAAAGAAGCATCATGAGCCTTCATTAGTCCCCAACATTGCACAAAGTAGTGAAGAAGTCAGTGACCATTGCTTGGGGCAAACCCTATAGAGAAAATTAAGGCATTTTTACTTCTAATTATTAGCAAAGGTTTTAGAATCTAGGGAATTGTGAATAGACACAGCTTTTGAATAGATGAACTAAAGCTTGATTTTATTTGTAGCTGCAGGTGGCTTGAAGAGTTAGTTGGCAGGCTGAACAGGAAAAGTCAGGTGTGCCAAGGACCGAACACAGATGTTTCTAAACTGCAGTTCCCAGCAGCCTTCACCATTAGCTATACTATTAGACCTGTTGCAAATTATAGTTCAGAAACATCTAGAAAAACCCAGATGGTTTATTAAGAAGTATGTGCATAAGAGCCAAGTCTAGCGATGAGTCAGGCATGACCAGACTGAATAGTCACCAAAGACTGGTCTGTACATTTAGTCAATAGATTGTCTTGCTAGATGAAGTCACTCTGCAGTTCAGAAGTCATTGTAATCTAGTGAACAATTTAGTGGCTCAACACAAAGAGAAGCAAAACATAGCATTGCATTGAAAGCTTCCTTTCCAATGCCGGCTGCCCCGTAGTCATTGAATGGCCTTCAGTTGTTTTCCTAGGAAAATATACAGAGGTGTCCAAAGAGAAAACTCCTTAACATCAAACTTTAAGATGCCAAGTTTAAGAACAAAAGTCGCCTCTTGCTGTTCCGTAACTTAAGTTCTGAAAGTAAAAGAATTTAGCCAGAGAGTGGAAAGAGTTTCTATCAAATTGGCCACAAATAAGCCCTGTAATCCCTTCCTAATACTTTTTTTAAAAAAATGTTCATTTACCGTATTTTTCAGAGTATAAGACACACCGGAGTATAAGGCACACCAAGATTTTGAAGAGGCACGTTAAAAAAAAGGGGTTTGCATTCTGCAGACCTCCCAAAAAAGGCCTGTTTTTTGTGAAAAAGGGCCCATTTTTTCCTCCAAAAAAGGGCAGGCATAGCCTTTAGGAGGGTTGTAGAGTGCTCCTGGGGGCTGGGGGGGGGGACAAGAAAAAACAGCCTGTTTTTGGCAAAAACAGGTCTGATTTTTGTCAAAAAAGGACATGCATAGCCTTTAGGAGGCTTATAGAGTACTCCTGGGGGCTGGGGGGCAAAAATGAGGAAAAAACGACCTTCCCCAGCCCCCAGGAGCACTCTGGAGCCATCCTAAAGGCTATGCACAGCCATTCTGGTGAAGGGGGGGTTCGGGAGGCAAAAATGCTGCATTCAGTGTATAAGACGCGCCCAGATTTTCACCCTCTTTTCTGAAGGAAAATGGTGCATCTTATACTCCAAAAAATATGGTATATCCTGCTTTTATTATTTCTTTACAAATAATTCAAGATTGCAAATGTAACCAACACACCTTCTTACTCCTATTTTCCCCCACAGCAACAATCCTGTGAGTTGAATTGGGCTGAGAGAGAGAGAGTAGCTGGCTTCAATGGCGAGTTGATCTCACAGTCTCTTGCTTTCTAGCCTGCTTTCTAGATCAAACTGGCTCTACTTTACTCTCAGACTTTTCTTAAAAGTTGCAAATAAGATTTGTGGTTCTCTGCTGCAGACTGGAACTCAGTTGGATCATTCAGCACCTAAGGAGTAATACCTTGAGGAGAGGAGATAAATTTTCTCATCTTTTTCTTTTTCATAACACTAGGACATATGAGTCATGTCTGCTCTTCAATATTGCAAAAACAGTTTTGCAGAAGATCCAGCATTCTTGAAATACTGAAAACAAGAAGAAAATGTCGAGTTTTTATTCTGAATTGTTGAGGAACATGGATTACAAAATCCCCTGTTCCACATCCTTGCTTTACATTTATTGATTTCCATAGATATACAAGACAATGCACAAACAACAACCCCATCCTCTCGAGTCACAACATAAACCTCTGCAATGCTGTCAGTGAGGTTACAGGCAAACTTTTATTAGCTCTCATTTTCCCTGACATTTGCATTTTCTGGCTCCAAACGCGGGAATGACACAACCCATCAATGTTTGCAAAATGAATTCTTGTTGAGTAAGGGAGATTGGATGGTGGATAGTTGGAGATAGTGCAGAAAAGAGAGAAGATTGTGTTGTAGTTCCCTTGTTGTGGTTCTTTGTAATGTTTTTTGTAGGGACACATTACTTTAAAGAATCAGAGGAATAATTCTGTGAGATGACTAAAATAGAGTGATGAAAATGTTAACCTACAGTTTGAAGTATAAGAATGGGTTATGTTTTTCTGGACTTGGGCTTCTGAAAAGCCAGGCTCATTGAAATCTCATAGGTGAAATGCTTAGAAAACAAGCTCCAGGTCAGGCCTGCAGCCATATTTTCTTTTGGGTCTTTGGCCTGCCACAAATTCTATTATTCTGCTATCCATTTTCTATTGTGGGAAAATGGGAGGGAGGATTTTAAAGAGTCACATACTATGTAGCCACAGCAAAATTCTTTCTAGAAAGCCAAGGTCATCCTTTGTCTCTGCACCTCTGCACCTGACTAAAATTCATGGGTGGAACTGTCAGCATAGCAGTGGAAGATTGGACCACGTGATGGACTTGTGGGTGTGGGGGCAAGATCTTGAACTTTCAACTGGGTGGGGAAAACCAGGAAGCTTTCAGATTCGGGTTTTCCCAGATGTGCCAACATGGCTCTCTTAATAAATTGGAACTTTGAGCAATACTTTGCTTTGGCCTCTGATTTACCTTTGGATGCTATTTGGAACCCTGACATTCCATTAATAATTGGCATGTTTAATTAATTTATTTATTTAATTTCCTGAGAGCTGCCCACAGTGCACTGAGTAGCTTTTTAGTTTTTTGATGACTTTTCTGATTGGATCCCCTTCTTATGACTGCCTGAATACTTCACTAACCTGCTGAACTTTAATGGAGGCTTTGCCTGGACTTGCTGGGGCCTATTAATTTCCCTGTTTTAGGACACAGAGAGAGTCAGTCTTTTTATACCATGTGTGGAGGAAAGCTTCTTGCCAGAGGGCCTTTTAGCAATTGGTCTGTGGGAGTCTGCTATATATTGAGTAGGAAAATATTTTTCTGAGTGTGAAATATTCCTTTTTCATTAGCCCTCAAAAATATTCCTGTTTCAGCAAAGAAAAAACCATAGCGTGCAGCAATTTTCAAGTTCTCTGTTAGGGGAAGGGATGGGTGAGGAAGTTAAATGCCATTGCTTTGAATATGTTCTCTGATTGAAATATGAATTAATTTCATCAATTCCACACTGTGTAGACTTGCAGATTAACTGAGAATTTTAGACTCCAAAATACACCCCAAAATTGGGTTTGCCTTATCTGCCAGTACATATGTATGCATGCATGTTTGCATGTATGCACATATATATTGTTTATTTGACTCATATGCTGCCCCACTTGCCTACAGGTGATTAAATACAGTAATACTTTTTTAAATAGTGTACATATATATTTGTGGGGAAGCCCATTTGCAGATAAGCAGACTCAACTTTTTAACCAAAATACCCTGAAAACTGTGCCACCCATGGATAAACCAATTGTGAAAACTGAAACACAGAAATATTTCAAAGTTGTCTTATCTGCAGGTGGTGCAGTTTTCATGATATTTTGGTTAAATATTCAAGAGTTGGCCTATTCCCAAGTATATATAGTTGTTTCAGAAATTATCTAATTACAGGATGGTTTCAGTTTAGGTGTTTAATGGAAGTGTATTTGTGGAAAAGAGCAAGTTCACATTCTGAAGACCATCCTCTAGTTCAAGACTGTCAAAACTTCTGTCCCATGGGCTGGATGCATCATGCGCTGGCCATGCCTATGCCCAGTTTAGCAAAGAGGGGGAAAGTCCTGATATGTCACGTGACACCGCCATGATGACGTGAGTTTGACATCCCTGCTCTAGTTTAAAAAGCCAAGAAGGCCTTTGTTCAACTTCAGCAAATGATTTTCCCAGAATGGTGGGGTGGAGGCACATTGGAGACATTTACTGATACCATTGTCACCTCTTGACTGGACTATCACAACTCGCTCTATGTGTGGTTGCCCTTACAAACTGTTTGGAAATTTCAGATGATGTGAAATGTGGGTAGTTCTTTATTAACAGGCTAAACCTTTTGCCACATCACAACTTTACTGTGGAATCAAGATTCAGATCATTTGCCTATGAAGCCCTGTATGGCTTGAGATCCAAGTAGCCTCAAGGCTGCTTATTGTAAATAGATCCTACTTATAAATATACACAAACAGGATATTTGTGTGTGCTGGTTATACCCATTACTGGGAAGTCCAAAGGAGGCTTGGAAACTTAACACTTTGTGGGGGGAGAGTGTTCCCCTTCTCTAAAGTAGTCTCCTTCCTCTCTAGCAATAGCATTTAGACATATACCCCTTCATAGTGCTTTTACAGCCCTCTCTAAGCGGTTTACAGAGTCAGCATATTGCCCCCAACAATTCTGGGTTCTCATATTTACCCACCTTGGAAGGATGGAAGGCTGAGTCAACCTTGAACTGAGATTTGAACTGCTGAACTGCAGCAAGCAGTCATCTGAAGTAGCCTGTAGTACTGTACTCTAACTATTGCACTACCTCGGCTCTATAATTAGATTGGAGCTCTCCTCGAAAATTAGATTGGAGCTTCCATGATAATGTTGAGAAAGCTTGAACATGGCTGTTTCAAAGAGCCTTTGGGGCATGATGAAATGTAGAATTTCTACTTGAACTCGGTATTCCGTTTTGAGTTGATTCTGTTTGAATGCACAAGACAATACCTGGTATACCTCTTCCATAGCTTTGTGGATCCTGATGTGTGTGCAGATGTGAGATGTGCAAAGATCAATTTGTGATAGCAGACGACCAATCACAAATTATTAAAATAGTGTTGTGGACCATTCACTGCCAAAAATAAAAATTCTCAATTTGTCAGACGTATTGTATTAGTTCTTATGCTACTATTCTTCATTTCAACTTCCTTGTAATATGTACTTCATTTTTTCTCCAACCCCTGAGGAGTTATTGCACACACCAATATATGAAAAATTTATTATTTTTCTGCTTTCCGCGAGCCTTTGTCAGAGGAATATTCCCCCATCCCCGTCTCCCCCCAACTCTTTCAGCTGTCGGGCATAATACACTTTGCATTTCATTTATATGCTGTGCCTTTAAAGTCATGTCTCCGACTGCCAAGGTTTTGTCATCTTTTTGCTCATTTGTCTTTTTTTCAGACTTGGTTCCACTCTCAGCTCATAAAAAAAAGTTTAGGGGTGGGGGAAGCACAATTCAGAATATATTTCTCTCCCCCTCTTGCAATCTATTAGAAAATATTAATGAAACGTAATTGTAGAATTACAAAGGGTGATTTTGCAAAGTCAATCTGTAGGTGTTTAGAATATTGGGAAGCATAATTTCAGCTAGGTAGATTTGGCTCCGTTTCACTTTTTAAATGCTAGAGAGATTTCTTCCCACCTGCACATCTGAATTGACTATGTAGAGAGAAGGAATTCAGTGACATTTCTTTTCACCTTTGAAGGGTTTCATAAGTATTAATACGTTTGTAACATGACTGGGGAATGAGTAGGTGCTCTCCTTCACAACTGGGAACTCTGAAATCAGAAATAACTGGCAAACTCATTAAAAGTGAGTCAGTTTCAAAAGTTAACTGACTTCTGTTTTTTTCTACTAGGCAGTAAGGTAATATTCTGTAGTAATGCTTCATTTAAGTCCAGAATCTGCTTCTCTAGATAAAATGCATATGATCTGCCTTTCTAGTTTTTGCATCTATTGTAGTCAAAGAAGGAGTTTTAGAACATTTTGGAAGGTAAAGGTAAAGGTTCCACCGCACATATGTGTTAGTCATTTCTGGCTCTAGGGGGCAGTGCTCATCTCTGTTTCAAAGCCGAAGAGCCAGTGCTGTCTGAAGATGTCTCCGTGGTCATGTGGCTGACATGACTAAACACTAAAGGCGCACGGAGCACTATTTTACCTTCCCACCACCCTATTTTTCTACTTGCATTTTTACATGCGTTCGAACTGCTAGATTGGCAGAAGTTAGAACAAGTAATGGGAGCTCACTCCATTAGACAGTGCTAGGGATTCGAACTGCTAAACTACTGACCTTCTGATCGACAAGCTCAACATCTTAGCCACTGAGTCACCGCATCCCTTTTAACACTTTGGAAACTGCTATATAAATCTTCATCCAGCTGCAACCAATTTATTCATTTATCCCTTACCTAATTTCTGTGTTCTAAACATGGCATGACACTTCTCTTGGCTTTTGCCAGATCACATGTTCCACCTCATTTTTTAAGATTCATCCTCTTGCCTTCCACTTCCCTCCAATACAGGAACTTGAATCATATTTGAAGGAAGGAGCAGAACCACTGCAGAAGGGTGTCCCCCCAACTCCTAACTCTCACAATGGTCCACTAGATCACCATGGTACAGAAGGCTATTGAAAGATCTATTAGGATCTATTAAGGTCATGCTTGTTCCAGAATCTGCTATAACCATCAGTGAGAGTGACCAGTGCTGTTTCTATCCCATGTCTGATGCCTGAGCCCTGTTGGAATGGGTTCAGATAATATTTTTCCCCATTATTCTCTGCAACTGTAGTACCACTGCCTTCTCGATGACCTTCAGTAAAAGGAAGAATGGAGACAAGGCAATAAATTATCTACTATGCTTGGAATCAAAATCAGCCCCTTAAAGAGTCCTCATTTCCATTATGCTAGTACCTCCCACTCACAAAGTGAGATATTAATGACTTGAATCCAGCACTCTCTCCTCCCTGTCATATTAGCCAGGTGAGGAAAGGGTGTAACTCGTAAATAGTTTTGTTTTGCTCATTTCACAAAGAACTCAGTCTACTTCTTCAGTATCAATAGGCTGTTTTTCTTAGAGAAAACCTTTAATATCTCTCCTAACGGCTTTTCCAACTGTCTAGTAGCTTCTAACTCCAGGTGAATACAAGTAGTTATATCTACAAAGTACTTAGGCAGCCTATCACAGTGACTTATTACCATTTTTCCCAGTACATTGTTTCCTAAAAGTTTCCAGCCACTTTAAAAACAACTGCTAGATAGCTTTTCATTGGATCCAGTAAAGGTGGAGACAGAATTCCACTTTGCCACGTATACGGCCAGGAAGTAGGGCCAAATGTGGACTTATACCTTTCATCAATTGAATTTGCTCCATGTTTTCTTCCAGCATTACTCTAGCACTTTATCTTCTGGAGTTACTCAGAAAACCAAGGAGCTCATTAGAACCGGTCCATAGAAAGAGCTGCTTAGGAGAAATTCAAGTATCAGAAATGAGAGCTTATTCTGATATTGGATATCTGCCTGCCTGCCTGCCTGCTTACCCATCTGCCTGCCTATCTACCTATCATGTTTCGCTGAAAATAAGATAGGGTCTTATTTTATTTTGACTCCCCGAAATAAGCACTTGGCCTTATTTTTGGGGAGGTCTTATTATTTTTGAGGTGCAGGAGGCGGCGAGCGTGGTCACCTCATGGCTGCTGCTGTGTTGCAATATTTTCAGGGAGGGCTTATTTTTAGAGAAACAGGGTATCTATCTATCTATCTATCTATCTATCTATCTATCTATCTATCTATCTATCTATCTAATCTATCTATCTATCTATCTATCTATCTATCTATCTATCTATCTATCTATCTATCTATCTATCTATCTATCTATCTATCTATCTATCTATCATCTATCTATAATTTCTATGTTGCCAATCTCACTATTACAGTGACTCTGGTTGGCTTACAATATGATAAAAAGTAGAAATTAGAAGAATTAAATAGAAAGCCAAGCCAATACACTCAGATCAGATCAGCCCAGCATCTAACGAAACAGAGAGCTAACAGTCATTCTGGCTCCCTCTTATGGCTGATTGAGGAAAACAGCAACCAGTCACATTTTACAGTATGATTTAAAGAAACAGCATTGTTACATGGTTTATATATTGCCAATCCAACCATTAGATTATATTCCTAACATTCTCCCCTTTGGGTAGGACAATATATAAATCTTACATTTTTAATCCGTATTCCTCGCAACAACGTTTATGCTTTATATTACCTTGGACCTTAGTAAAATGATCTGTGATGTTGACTTCAGACATACAATATTCCAGTGAAACTAATTTACTATTCACACTTTGCCATACATTCAGATATCTTATATCAGTGTGTTTTGACCTAGTTTTTACAGCAAGATTGGATGCCATCTAAATTGCTGCTTGATTGTCTTCGTAAATAACAATAGGTTCTTGTATGTCAATCCCCATATCCAGTAGAAGTTGTTTATAACAAACCAAATCCGTACATTATAATGACAGACATGAGAACTTAGCCTCCATAGTCGATAGACTTAAATGTTTTTGTCTAATAGACTGCCATCCAATTAGTGCCTTTCCCAGGAATACAACAAACCCTGATGTTGATTTCCGTGTAGACATATCTGTAGCAAAGCTTGCATCAGCATATGCAGTTAAGCTCAGATCATCTCTAGGTTCTAAATACAATGCATAATGCATCGTTTGCTTAAGATATCTTAATATCCTCTTAGCAGCTCGCCAGTGCCTTTCAGTAGGTTCAGCATTAAACCTGGCTAATTGATTTACACTATATGGTATGTCGGGCTTTGACCAATTACTCAGATATGATAAATTACCAATTAATGATTGATAAATACCCTTATCAAACACAGGGCTTTTTACATCATCATGGCTAAATTCCAGTCCCATTGGAGTTTTACCTGGTTTACATAGTTCCATCCTAAACGTTTTGAGTAGCTGGTTAATCTACTCGGTTTGTGAGATTTTGTATCCTCCCCTAGTTTTATCTATTTGTAAACCAAGATATTGCCTAATCTCACTGAGATGTTTTATACTGAACTTCGTCCTTAACAGTGTTATAATCCTCATAGCTTCTTGCTCAGTTTTAGTGATTAATGCTATGTCATCAGTGAACAATAGCAACAATGAAATCACACCATTACTTTCTTTCTTAAACAAACATGGATCAGCCATGCCAGCTTTAAAACCTATCTTAGTTAACTCTCTAACTATAGATTGATTCCATTCATATTCTGATTGCTTCAAGCCATACAGACTCTTTTTCAACCTCCAGCAATTAGTTTTACTATCAGTTTTGAATCCCGCAGGCTTCTGTAAATATAGAGTATGTTGCAATGGTGCATGAAGATATGCTGCCTCTACATCTAAATGATTAACTATATATTCATTCTTAGCTGCCCACACTAATGCTGCGCGTAACGTTGTAGCCTTTAAACTAGGCGCAAAGACCTCATCATAGTCATTGCCTGACTGAGCAAACCCTTGTGCAACTAACCTGGCTTTATGGGTTACAGTCCCATCTACACTGTTTTTAAGTTTGAAAATCCATTTACAACCAATGGCATGTTTACCTGGTGTAACTTTACGTTTTCATACACTTCTAACTTATGCAGTGAATTTAATTCCTTTTCCATTGCATCTTTCCAAGCTTTCTGTTCCTTGGATATAGAGTTAAATCTTGGTAATTAGCAGGAACCTTATTTGCCTGATATGCTATAGACGCCTGATACCTGTCAGGTGGTCTCGTTATACGAGTTGTACACCTAGGTATTTCAGGACTCACCAGTGGACTCTCCTGTATAACCTGCTCTTGTTCTTCTGGTTCATCATGTACTTCTTCCTTAATTTCTTTAATTACTGGTTTTCCTACCTCATCATTAGGGACTACTTGGATGTTGATAATTACATTATCATTTGTTTCTAATTTATTCCACCCCACACGTTCTATAAACTAAGCACTAGCGCTACAGTGAACCTTAGCTGTGCCCTTCTCCAAAAAGCTAAATGATCTATGCTTAGCCTCATATCCTACAAAAAATAACTGTTGAGCTCTATGTTGCCCTTTCAGTCTCACTTGTGATGGTATATGCACCCATGCTGGGGCTCCGAATGTATGTAGGTAACTCAAATCTGGTTTTCTGCCATGCCACCTAGTGAATGGCAATTCACCGGTTTTTGTATTCACCACATTATTTAAAACATGGTAATTACACATCATAGCTTCACCCCACAGTGTTTCCAGCAAATCTGAATCAGCTATCATAGTTTGAGTCATGGCCTGTAATGTTTGCCCCCTTCATTCTACAAACGAGTTATGTTATGTCGAGGTCTGCCTATAAGGAGCAGACCATTTGTGCTTGATTCCAGCTGTTCTTAACATTGTTTGGAATTTATAGTTGGTAAACTCTGTCCCATTATCAGTAACTACAGTAATAACCTTGGCTTTCATCTTTCTCTCCGCAAACCTCAGCCAATTAAAGACATGCTGAAATGTTTCTGTTTTGTTTTTCATTAAAGTTTTAAAAAAAGTGCAATGCATCTTCAGAGTAGATCATGCCGACTAACATAATTAAATGTGAGCTGAAACTAGATCCATAGGGATTTGTCAAAGAAAACCAAAACCATTAAAGCTAATTTTCAGAATAACAGTCTTATTTCAAACATTTAGGAATGTAAACCTTTGGGGACTCATCTACTTTATGAAGATGGATTCTAAGATGCAAAGGCTTAGTAATCTATTAGTTGTTAAGATGCTGTTGGGCTAGGTTTTCTTTCATATTTTGTTTACTGAACCAGTCTGGTCTAGTGGTTAAAGTATTGGGCTTAACCACATAGTTGGGAGATTATGTGTTCTAGTCCTGCCTTAGGTATGAAGGCTGAGTGCCCTTAGGCCAGTCATTCTCTCAGCCCAACTCACCTCACAGGGTTGTTATTGTGGGGGAATAGCAGGAATAAGTATTAGATGTGTTCCCTGCCTTGAGTTGTTTCTAAAAAAATAATAAAGGAGGTGTGTGTGTGTGTGTGTGTGTGTGTGTAGATTTTTATAGAATCTGGCTTTAGGTTGCTTTGCAAATCAAGCATGAGAATTTTATTCATTATCCTCTTTTTCTGAGTATCCTTTTGATCAAGGGTGGTTCTTTGCCCAGTTTTTGGGTGGGCATGACCATGGGGGCTTGGCCTAGTTGGCTTCCACCACTGTGGGGGGGGGCATTTTCACCCTCCCCAGATTCCGGAGGCTTTCCTTGAGCCTCTGGGAGGGCAAAAACGACCTGCCCCAGGCTCTGGAGGCCCTCTGGAGGCCGGAAATGGAGCTGTTTCCAGACTTCCGGTACTTCCGGTAGGCTCATTTTTCACCCTCCCCAGGCTCTGGAGGCCGGAAATGGGCTCATTTCCGGACTTCCGGTACTTCCTGTAGGCCCATTTTTTGCCCTCCCAGAGCCTTCGCGTGGGACCTGCACTTACCTGGCATTCAAAATGGGATGCGTGGAGACTCTTGGGAGAGGCGGGGTGGGGTGGGCAGGGTCAGCCGATCCCTGTAACTACCAGTTCGGCGAACCAAATTAAAATTAATATCCGGTTCACCCAAACCAGTCTGAATCAGCTGAATCCCATCCCTGCTTTTGATGCTTCTGATGAAGTGAGCTGTAATTGTAGAAGCTTATGCCTTTTAATATGCATTTTTAGTTGAAAAAGTGCTGCTAGCTTCTTGTTTTTTGGCTACCATGGGGTAACCCAATTCTTCTTTTGCAACATGAGGATGCTGCTCCTGGAGCACTAGATACGGTGCTCCGGAGGGCCTACCCGCCTGCCCAAGCTCCTTACCGGTCTTTTAAGTCTTTGGTGCTTCTGTATACTTGCACAGTGTGTAGAGCAGCTGCATGACACTCCGCTGAGCAGCTGGAGCGACACAGAGGCTTGTGGAGCCGCTCATAGCATGCGCGCACTGCGTGCATCCATGTGGATGCCACCAGGCCCATTCCAACCGTACCGATTGGAATGGGATCCAGAACCCACCACTGGGTCATGTGGTCCTTTTTTGTGACCTTCTGACAAGCAAAGTCAGTGGGGAAGCCAGATTCACTTAACAGCCAGGTTACTAATGTAACAATTGCAGTGATTCACTTAATAACTTTGCGAGAAAGGTCATAAAATGGGACAAAATTCACTTTAACATATGTCTCGCTTAGCAACATAAATTTTGGTCTCAACTGTGATCATAAAGTCGAGGTCTGTCTTTATAAACACTTAACATTTATCTTCCATGTCCACACATTTTATTCAAAAAAGTTAATAGATCTTGCATTTTAAACTTTAAAAGTTTCTTGGACTATGAAATGTTTCTCATTTCTTTCATCTCTGTTTTTTCCTCTTTAAAAATTGTGCTGATCCATTTATCAGTCCTCTTTGATATGAGCAATAGCGAAAGTAATAAGAGTTTACTAAGTATTACAAATTATTGAACCAGTAACATTAATTGCTGTTTGTATTTGCTTGCTGATGAACCTTTCTGGCAATTAGATTTAGCTCAAGCACCTTCAGTGCCTGTGTTATGAGCTGACATTAGTCCTTGTAAGTAAAATGGGACCCAAATTAATGTTGATTTTTTTTTTAATGCAGGTATTGCCTTGAGACTCCTGGACCACAATGGAATGCTGAATAAGGTGAGGTTGTAAAAAAACATGCAATTGTACTCAAGAGACCACAATGACTTTCTGGAATGCTAATATGTTATGGGAAACATAGAAAAAAATATGATCAGAACTTTTGAACATCTTTACCTTGGTATCTACAGCTAAATGAAAAGTTTTGCATCTCTTTTTTAACCCATTCTTTCCCACTTCCCCATCTTTTTCTCTAGTTTTCAATTTGCAAAAATAAAGGATTTTATACTAGATCTGTTATGCCAGTGTTAGTTTCTGTAGTTTTGTTACTGGTTATAGAGTTTTTATGAAGGTTGCCTAGGGATAATTAATGGACTAAAAGGAAAGTTGTGCCATTCAATGTATACTTCACATTTTCTTTGTTATTGTCTCTCAGAAAATAATCAACCTCAGAAAATAATTGGTATTCTTTGCCTAATATCAATGATGTTAACTTTTACTTATGTTTATTTGCAAATGTTATATTAATCTGTGGCTGTGTGTATAATGCCAAATCTTAACAGCATCAGTTTCTTGCCTGATAAAATCAAACGCCACAATTTTATCAAAGAGAAAAACATGAATATAATATCTTTGTTTTAAGCAGATACTTGGGAGTCTTGAATGAATTGAATTTCATTTATTATAAAAGGATTTCTATACTTAGGATTCCCTAAACTCAGAAACTTCAATAGGCAGATTAAAGTATCACTATTGTTGGCACAATGCAATGTGTTATATGTTAAAGCTTAAATGTGAATGGAAAGAATATGGATCAGCGGCTATGCATGCTCCCATATACATTTCTTAAGGCAATGGCAATATTACTTTATACCTGTAGTATTAAAGTAGATCAGCAGAAATTAAAGGTGCCGTTTAATATTGTGACAAGGAATTGGAGTTTTTTTTTAACTGAAGGATCAGTTCTGCAATCTGTATTTGTTTATGTGTGCTGGCTTATGTTGATTTAAACATAGGCCATGGGCGAATAGGCGGCAATATATGTTTAATGATAAATAAATATAAATAAATAAACAAGGTGGAAGGGAAAAAGGTTTCTACGATGGTGTCTCCAAAGTGTGCCTTACCCATTATCAATCCAACTGATTTCTATTGTTACAGGTTTTTTTTTCCTTTCCTTTCCTTTTGTTTAATAGCTAGTATAAGATGTCACCCAATTAAAGCTTAAACATAGTTATCTGTCAAGAAGACACTTAAACGTATACTTCAATTCGGTGGTTGAAATAAATAGGTTTTAAGAGTGATTACCATTAATTTACTGACTATATGGGAAAATTGCAAGAACTTTTTTATGGAATTTGGTACACTGGAATTTATACACTGAAGCTATACATCTATAATAACAAGAATTAGCTTGTTGTTTTTTCCATCAATCTTAACTACATAATTACAAATTTGGACTTTTATTTTTGAGCCAATTGCTTTGAGTAGACTCCAGCTTTTAAAAAACAAAACAAAACAGCAATCTAGTGTAACATCTTATTATTCATGTTTGCTGAGTTAATTTGTCTGCAGGGTGACAGATGAAAACTTATGGGGTATGGGTTGATAGCTCTAATATTTTTAGTAGTTGCTGACATTATTGTGGACTTTGTTTCTGTGGGAAGCATAGTTGCTGAATAGCATCATTTGGTTAGCCTGGCATTACTCTGAACTTTTGCTAAGCTGACTTTTCCTGCCAGCCATCAGGATGTTGGGACAGTGTTGTTTTCCTAATGTAAATGTACCCATTAATTTTTAGACTCTGCAGCTGTCTCAGCTGAACAGTGAAACAGACAGGGATTGGTAAAATATCAAATGCCCGCCTATGTCTGTTTACATTTAGGGTTGATCTCCCTAAATTGGGTTCATCAATTAAAAAAGGAGGCTTTCAAGTTAATGAACGTACAGCGTACAGTTCCCATCAATGGTTTGTACTGTGAACATGTTCTCATGCAAGAGTTCATTCACTGGAAATACTTGTACTTTTTGACCTTCCAACAATTTTGGCTGGAGCAATACATCAAATCTGAGGATTTAAGTCTTCTCCATTTTGGCCATTAGCCATGAATAATATTATTTCCCATACATCTGTGACTAGTTCTATTGTTTGTGTAAAATATAAATGGTTAAGAGACTACAGAGAACTTACTAATGAAAGTTTTAATTTCTATTTGTGAATACATAATTTGTTCTGAAAAATAGAACATAATTGGTTTGATGGGACAAAGTATCTAAATGTCATGGAGCAGTGGTGGGATTCAATTTTTTTTTACTACTGGTTCTGCGGACGTGGCTTGGTGGGTGTGACATGGCTTGGGTGGGCATGACAGGGGAAGGATACTGTAAAATTTCTATTGCCTCCCCACTCTTGGGGAAGGATAATGTAAAATCTCCATTTCCAACCCACTCCAGGGGAAGGTTACTGCAAAATCCCCATTTCCTCCCAATCAGCTGGGACTTGGGAGGCAGAGAATAGATGGGGCGGGGCCAGTCAGAGGTGGTATTTACCGATTCTCCAAACTACTCAAAATTCCCACTACCCATTCTCCAAAACTGGTCAGAACTTTCTGAATACCACCTCTATCATGGAGGCGCTGGCAACTATTCTTAGGCATTGCTCACTGATTTGGCTAGAACAAACTCTCAGTGTAATATAGAGATTTAAAAATGGTTGACTTTTGTTTTATCAGACAAAAAATATCTCAACTATATCAGTGTGTATTCCATGTGTGTGTGTGTGTGTGTGTGTGTGTGTGTGTGTGTGTGTGTATGAAAAACCCTACTAAAATAATTGAGGAAATTAAAAGAAAAAAAGGAATCAAATCTATTGAAGCTGCATTTAATTCCCCATGTGGATTTTTAATTTGATTTTACTCACAGCAAGCTCAAATGGAAAAAAAAAATACTTGCATCATAATAAACAGAAAAAAAGATATTGCTATTTATCCAAATTCATTTTTTTTAAATGCCACCTTTAATCATTGTGTTTTTGTGGTGGAAACTGGAGCTGAGTTAAGGAGAGGGGTTTCTAGAGACTATAAATAAACATACTATGCTGATCAGCTCCTTGTGTCATTTTTGGTTCCTTGCACCTGACAGTATAGCGTTTATACCAGATTCTGCATTTTTTTCTTGTCACTTATACATATTGGAACCAATCATTCCACTTACTGAAGCAAAGCCAGCACTCGACACACCCCCACCAAGATTTATCGAAAGACAGCAGCTCCGACCACGCTTTAAGCCCAAAACCCAGCCTGAAGATAGCGAGTGAGACCTCGCCAAAACGTTGCCAAGACAATCTCAATCTTACATGGGAAAAGACCCAAATACAACAAGACCAACATATATATGCTGGAGCACCGGCAATCCGAAGACCAGCTGGCCAGTGCGCATGTGTGTGCCCGCCAGCTGGTCTTCAGGTTTCTGGCATGGCCAGCTGGTGTTCATGCGTGACAGCATGCTAGAAACCCGAAGACCAGTTGGCTGGCACATGTGCCCACAGAGAGGGCTCTGTGTGCCACCTCTGGCACATGTGCCATAGGTTCACCATGCATCACGGTTATAAATTATCAAATAGATGTGATAGTTTTAGTAAGGGTGGCTGCTCTTCCAGTTTCTGCTTACTCATGTGCTCATGAAGACCAGCTGTCAGTGAGCCGGAACCTGGAAGAGCAAGGGGCGATGGCTTGCATGCCTGGATAGAAGAGTCTGCATGCCACTTGCAGCATGTGTGCTGTAGGTTCACCATCATGGCATTAGAGTGAGTTTTCTGAAGCAAATTGAGTTTTATCCTTTGTTGTATGATGTAACTGTGGTAATGTTCTAGGTTTATGTATGGTTTTAGTATTTACTATTGCCTCATCCTGGATGTGTTAAATTGACATTTTGGTTTACCATGTAAATGTTATTGTATTTGTGTTTTATTATGTGGTTAACCACTATGAGTAGTGTTTTAAACATTTTAGCATGGTAACTAAATAAATAGATAGGTCATATTGCAATTCAAGACTTTGATAATAGCTTGTCTTTCTTTGTCCACTTGGCCTTCAAGTAACTTTTCTATAATTTCTTGCAAAGGGTAGATTTTATTTGTAGTCTATATAACGGAGGTGCATAAAATCAGTATTACTATTTTTGAATTCAAGAATGAGTGAGAGTATCCTGTTCTTCCAAGTTAAGTATATGTGTGTATGTATGTATGTATGTATGTATGTACGTACGTACGTACATACATACATACATACACACACATTACATTTCAAAAAGAAACATTGAAGTACAAATTAGTATAAAGAGAAAGAAGGGAAGGGAATTAAATGATAAGTTTAAAAATGCCAAAAATATAAATCAAACCAGTGGTGGGTTCCAGCTGGTATGCTCTGGTATGGGCATACCGATGCCTGCTGGGAGCAGCAGGCACTGTTCCGGTACGGTGCTTCAGAGGGCCCACCCACCCACCCGCGTTCCTTACCTATATCTGACCCACCCGAGCCAGTTGCTCACACGTGCGCAGGGTAGAGCGCCTGCACAATACTCTGCTGAGCAGCTGGAATGTCGCGGGCAGTGGGTGTGCATTCGTGCACAGCGCACGTGCATGTGATGGACGCCTGACCCTGTTGCAATGTATTGGTTGCGAGGGGATCTGGAACCCATCACTGCAACAAACTTATAACAAAAATGATCTCCAGCTTTTTCAATACAGAAATGATGATACAGTACAATGATCTCTCTCTAATATAAATGAATAATCAATATTTAAAATACTATAAAATGCTAATAATAAACATTATAAAAATACAATAGTCGTAATATATTTATGCATTTATTTATTAAATTTAAATCCTGCCCATACAGGGCAGCTTTTTTATTTATATTCTTCCCTCAATAATCAAACATAATAAATTGACAAATATGAATAACCATATAATTTTTAAAAAACCACAATATTTCAGATTCCAGAAGTGTTTGTTGTTTCTTTGACAAAGAATGCCTTTTAAACCTGTCAGTTTCACTAATAGTTGTCTAATTGTAGACTGGGAAACAACAGACTCAGAATTCTCTTATGTGAACATATGCCTGTCTTTGGTAAAAGAGAATTTTGTCCTGAAAGTGTGCCCTAGAGACAATTTTGTGGTTTGTAAACTTTCTTTATGCTGGTCATGATATATACAGTGTGTGTGTATATACACACACAAACACACACACAGGGACACACACATTAACCAATATGACCTTGATATATTGCAGTTCCCTAGATAATAGGTCTGCTATAAACTAACATTTTATCTGTAAAAAGTACTCCCTATACATTCCATTCCAGATGTTACAAGCAAATACTGTCTTTGTCAGCTCAGTGAGACAGCAAAATGGTGAACTTCACTAGAATGATATTGCTGGTTCTAGCTTTCTTGTTTTAATTTTTCTATTTCTGTTTAGCATCTAATTTCTGTTTCTCAGCTTTATATATAATACATTCTTCATTTCTGCTTTCTTCACAATTAACAAACTTGCATGTTGACTATAAAACACCTGGTTGTCTCAGGTCTCCAAGCCCCAGGGAGAGTTATATAAAAGTTCTGTTTCATATCAAATTGACCCCCATTTACTCAAAAGTATTGCTGAATCTTTTGAAAAATAAACACTCATTTATTTCCCTGGAAACCCCAGCACAACACAGGAAAAAAAAACTGGTTCTCAGAATTAAAGTTGGAAATGGTTAGTAGTGTACTTTTTCTCAGATCTCCCAAAAAATCCAGGCCAGATTTGTCTCCTTCGTTTACAGCAGCTCCCCTTCACAAATCTTCTTTTCCCTTGATTTAACCAGCTTGGACATCTGTACAAAGCCAACATGCAGAGCATTGTTGCTGTTTTGTTTTAAAACAAATTGAATGGAAGCAAATGCATGGAATATTCATGGTATGTTTGGCAGTTATTATAAAAGGAGGATGAGAGAGAAAATATGGAAATTTACATTGGGTAGTGTTGCCGATCTAATATGAACCTGCCCCACAAAGTGCTCATTTTAAGATTCCAGTGCTTTTCACCATTCTTTCTCTAAATGGTAAATAAAGGATCTTGTTTACTTTGGATAATGCATATTATAGAGCCGCAGCATGGATTAAAAGACCAAAAGTGCTTTGCGATTTTATACATACATACATACATACATACATACATACATACATACATATTGAACATCCATAGCAGAAGACTTCTATTTTGCTTAGGAAATATTATTATTGTATCTATTATTGGACATGGGATAACATTTTTGAAATTAGAGACAGGGGTGGGATTTAGCCGGTTCCGACCAGTTCAGATGAACCGGTAGCTCTGACGATCAGTTGAGAACAAACCAGTTCGCTCTGATGATCAGGTGGGCCCACCCACCTTTGTGTTTTACTTACCTATATCCTTTCAGCTGATTAGCACAGCAGAATGGATTGCCACACATCAGCTGTGTTATTCCCCAAGAAGTAATGTGGAAGATAAGTTTTGGTGAAACTGCTCATGCATGCAGTTTACCAATCAAACCGGTTGTTAAACCGGCAGGATCCCACCACTGATTAAAGAAGTAACCTGATGTGTAACAAAAGAAAACATAGACAATAATACATTTTAGATGTTGGTTATGCATATTTAGTTATTGTTATAACTGAATGGGAGAAAATGAGCTGGCTAGATATATGCTCCTTTTTTAAAAAGTCAGATCTGCAGCCGGTTCCTTTTGGGATCTTTGTCCTGCCACAATAATATTCTATTCTACTATGCTGTTTCATTTGTGGGGAATTGGGAGGGGGAATAGTAAGGAGCAGAATGTGATGTTGTCAAAATAAAATTCCTTTCTAGAATCCAAGGTCATCCTTTGTCTCTACACTCTGCACCTGACTGGAACTGGTTGGGTGGAATATTGGACCACGTGATGGACCTGTGGATGTGGGGGCAAGATCTTGAACTTTCAACTAGGTGGGGAAACCCCAGGAAGCTCAGATTCGGGTTTCCCCAGATGTACCAACATGACTCTCTTAATAAATTGGGACTTTAAGCAATACTTTGCCTTGGACTCTGATTTAATTTTGGATGCTATTTGGAATGCTGACAATAAGCTAGAGTCCTGTCCTTGACTCTATGGAGTTTTCTATCTTGCACTCAGAAGAATGTCTTGGCGATCTCATATTTGTAGTTTGGAAACTAAATTCTGGAAGAACATTTAAAAAAAAAACCTTTGCAAGGGCAGATGTGCCAGTCAGCACAGCTTCTCTTGGCTTCCTGATGAGAAAGTGGGTTAATATCCCTCTGTCTCCAGTCGCAGCATCATTTTCTGTCTTTTGGCTTTTTCTAGCTTCCAACTTCCTGCTGATCTGCTCCTGGTAATTTCTCCCATACCTACTATCCCTTTTTGTGTCAGTATTCCTCCAATGAACTCAGCTTGTAGCACAAGTCTGAGTTGCAGCTGTTTTAATGAGATTTTTAATGTAGACATTTTATTGGCCCTTTGGCTGCAACAACAGATTTTCAAGTCTCAGAATCTGAATAGAATACAGAGTTTTTCAGGGAGTTGATTTTGCCCTTACAAATATCTTTGTCTAGGTAATAACATTTAAACCAAACTTCTTCAAACCAAACTAAATCTCATGAAACTTTTTATTCCAGGAATTAGAATAACAGCAACCTTTCCACTTAACACTTTACAGTAAACTGAAACAGGGACTATCCCAAGGACTATTCAAATTATAATTTGAAGCTTGCCTGAACTATGAATATGTTGAAAGTTCATATATGAGAGGGAGGGAGGGAGGGAGGGAGGGAGGGAGGGAGAGAGAGAGAGAGAGAGAGAGAGAGAGAGAGAGAGAATAGAGTTTTGTCTCTGTCCAACACTTATTCAACCCTTTTCATACAATATAGGCTCAAAGTAAGTTAATTTCCATAAATTTGAATTTTTCTCAGGGTCTCTTGAAATTTAAAAAAACAACAATCCCAATTTTTTGAAAACCTCATGCATCTCATTGAAGTCAGGAGTGGAACTCCTATGTGCCATGCTCTTTTTCAGTCTTCCATAGAAATCCATTCCAGATTTTTCTTCTTCATCCATAACATCTCCCCTTCACAATCCAATCTCCTATTTTAATTATGTTAATCAGATCCCAAGGGACAAAATAAAGGGAGTTAGTTTGTCTCTCTCCTTTTCTCCAATATGCGTAGCATGCAAGAATGAAAAGACAGTTGCAAGTGGTATGGAAAATAGAGAAGGTTTATGGTGATAAAGATGTAAAGGGAAAGAAACAAGCAATCTTATAAAAATAAGATTACTTTCTAGATTTGTTTACGGTTTCAGTGAAGGGATAGGAGCACATTGACTGGGAGGTTGCAGAAATGTAAAGCCATGGCTTCAGCTATGCTCTAAGAAAAGCAAAAGGGATTGCAAGCAGAGGCAGCTTTGCAGGTCGAAGAATAGAGCAAATAAAACAGTTGAAAGGGCAACATCAGAGACTGAAAACATCTTCTCGTCACAGCATATGAATTAGACCTGCAATAATTCCACAAATGGAAGGGCAACAGCTCTCAGAGTTGTCATTGGAACTAAGGTAAGTAATCTGATAAATTCCACCCTAAGTTTTCAATAATGTAGTCCCTAACTTTAGATGCAAATGTCCCTAACTTTAGATGCAAAAGAGAAGGGACCAATTTCAGATTATATTCTGAAATTCTTTACTCCACTATCAAAAATGATGATGATTTCTAAAATTATAAATCTTTTAAGTAATTGTTGTTGTTAGTTGCAAAGTCTTGTCCAACCCATCGCGACCCCATGGACAAGGTTCCTCCAGGCCTTCCTGTCCTTTACTATCCCCCAGAGTCCATTTAAGCTCATGCCGACTGCTTCAGTGACTATCCAGCCACCTCATTCTCTGTCATCCCCTTCTTCTTTTGCCCTCAATCGTTCCCAGCATTAGACTCTTCTCCAGTTAGTCCTTTCTTGTCATTAGCTAAAATATTTGAGTTTCATCTTCAGGATATGACTTTCTAAAGAGCAGTCAGGGTTGATCTCCTCTAAGACTAACCGGTTTGATCGCCTTGCAGTCCAAGGAACTTGCAGGATTCTTCTCCAGCACCTTTAAGTGATAGCCTATCCCAAATCTACTGGCAAAACCATAAAGATTGGTTCAGTGGGAGTTTAGATGATATTCCTCAATACCAGGTTCCCAAATTGGTTGATGATTTGCTTTCATTTCAAACCAATGTTAAACGTAGAGTAGGAGGAAGAATGTCAGAAAGCCTGGTGGATGTGATCTTCATCCAGATCCTAGCATTCATCAGATGTCCGGAAAACCTTTAGAATTCCCTTGCTGGGAATGGAGTCTTTTCATTGGCTCCTATTTTTTTGGATTTAAAATAAGTAATTTCAGGAACTCAAAGTTACTCTGAGTTGTGAGTTATATGTTTGACTTTCTTTAGAGGTAATCTTATGTTTATTATAGGAATCTACTATAGTATAGAAACCTTGTGGGGTATTGTTGTCAGTAATTAGTGTAGAGTAACCACATATCTAAATGGGGTTACTTATAATTTTCTATCTGTGTGGCTGCTTCCCTCTTTCCATTATCCATCTACAAACTGAGATGCTACCAGTTTTAATGTGCAAAAACACTCCCTCACCGAGAGCTGGAATCAAGGAAGCAACATCCCATTTAAGCTTTTATTACTGCATTGCATCTCCTCCGCAGATCTGTACTGGTCAAGGGGTGTGTGTTACATACACCTCTGACAAGGGCTATTCTTAGCACTGCAAATCCACTCCAGCTCTGCTCTCAAATCTCTTAGAAGAAAACTAGATGTCCTGTACAAGATGACAAAGAACAACATAAACACACCTCAGTGTTGAGTGAAAAACAGAAGAAATAGCACAGTAGCTGTAGATGGAGCTTGGGCTCCCATCCTTTCTGAATTTCTTCTAGTCTTTGGGAATCATGATGATCAGGCTGGGGTTTTAGCAGAAGAGAGAGGTAGGTGGAACCAATGAATCTGCCAGTAGTGATTTTAATGATCCTACCGGAATGGTCAGAAGTTTTCATTTTTGAAGAAGACTACAGTAGATTTTTTTTTTTAACAATGGCTAGCAACTATTAAGAAAAAGGCATCTGAGATCGTAGTATCTCCTTCAAGCAGGTCATCATCTTCCTGTGCCTCTCTTATTGCAACCACTAGTTTCTGAATGTTTCTAAATGTGTAATTCCAATGGAATTGGAAAAGTGACGGTGCTGTTTGAGCCTTAGAAATCACTTGGGGGGCAGGAATGAACTTCAGAGTTTTAAAGAATCCTCTTCGTTGTAGCTTCATAAATAAAATGCAAATATTGCAAAAGTTGCTCCACCATGGAGAAGGACTGGTATATTTGAAACCTCTTGGATTCCTGTTGAATTCAAGGGGAAAAAAGTATTGTAGCAGTTCAGAGCCAGCATTAAAACCCTTTAAACGTAGTTTAAACAAGGTATTTTTTAAAAAGTTTTTTTAAAGGGGGTTTTAGGGCAAAAATGGGCACACCTATTCTTCCCACTTATTCACAACCTTTTGGTAGGGTGAGATTGAGCTAATGACAGCATTGGGCTGAGCAATAAAATCTGAGAGCATACTCTTCCCTCCCTTTTTATTTAATGCTTTCAGCTAGTTATATGTTCTTATAATATTTTCACTTCCGTCCTTGCAGCTATTTCAAATATAGCATTAAGTCCTGGCAGGAGTTACAGGAATATGCCCAGATTTATTTATTTTTAATTTGTCTTTATTAAATTGCCATGAATGCTGATTAACCAATTTTCCTTGCATGACATTTTTGTTCCATTTCTTGCATGCAAATGAGAACAGCCAGAGTGCTTTTATAAATTGTGGGAAATTGCTGGCAGGACCATAGCATGAAATGAATGGCCCTTTATGGCCTTAGAAAAATGTTTCATTTGTCAGCGCTAATGGCAATTTTTTTGACTATTTCAGCATTATGATGTTGTCCCTTTTTCTTCTTTCCCCTTTCTTTTGCTACTTCCCTGTCCTCATTTAATTTCTTTTGCTGCAACCCATTAACCAGGTTAGCCTACAAAGAACCAAAGCTGTCTTCCATTACAGATGCAGTTGTGCTTTAATCCTTGGCCCAACCCTGCCTTGCCTACAATAATGTAAGATGTTCTTCTGTAGATAAGTTTGGGGAAGGAGGATATTAGAGGTGCCTGATAATAGCCTGACTCCCTTCATGCAATATTGACTATGACAGTACATTGATTTACAGCCAGTTACTTCTAAATCGCTTTAAACGGCAGAGTTGAAATGATTCGTGGACTTGACATAAAATAGCGCTTTTGTCTATTAGGATTTTGAGTTTTAATAACTCTGCAGTTCCTTTTCAATGAAATTCTCTGCTCTAGAAATGGTGTCTTTCCTAAGCAGTTGTCAGAGCTGATCGGGGCTACAAATAACTCATCAACATATTCTCTGTATGGTGAGATTGGAATTATTGGCCTTTTAATGATACAATGGTGTCTGCTTCAAGCTGTGCAGCAGCAGTATTTGGTCTTGGGCAGCTGTTACATAGCTCATCAAATAGCTGTTGAGCATCATCCCTTATTCGTCATAAAGATAAAGATGCCACAAGGGTTAGGAGTCTATTTGCTGCAGCTGCTGCTGTCTTGTCTAACTGTACTTTCTTTCTTACATAGCAATTAAGGAGTTATTGTTGGTTCATGGTTTTTGCTATTCCTTTCTATATGAGGTTGCTGTGATGACACAGTATCTGCCAGACCCACATTATATGCAACCATCAAACCAAATGCAGCCCACTAAGAGGACTTTGCAGCCTCTTTGGGCCACGACAAATCACATGCACATTGGCTGTTTGTCAGATGTTTTGCAGTCCTCTTATGTTTAAATATATAGATGCCCACAAATCGAATTCAACTTCTGGACAATACATAAACAGGTTTGTGTAGCTTATTTTGGCAGCAATATGAATTTGGATTGTTGTTTCTTATTTCTGGAATTTATTTCATCCATCCAGCTGGCTGGGAAGGTCACAAAATCATGATCATGTAGACACAAGATGTTGCAATCCTCATAAAAGCAAGCTTGTTTCTAATTGCCCAAATTGTGATCACGTGATTGTAGCTGATGGTGCTATGGTTGTAACTTTGAGGATGGGTCTAAAGTTACTTGTCCAAGGGCATCACAACTTAAAACCATCATTCAATGAACTGTTGTTAGTCAAGGGCTGTACCTTGGTTACTGGGCATTTTCAAATATGACAGTGATAAAAAATTATATTTCTGACCAATGCATGCACTTTAGAACTAAATTTTGTGTGCCTGGCAACAGCACACACTGATTTAAGATTAATTTTGATGTAGCTATTTGAAACAACTTCATCTGAATGAGGCTAAAAGCAACCACCGATCTTCTCAGCCTCTCTCTTAGTCACATTTTCACTTAATAACCATTTTGCTTAATGACCTGGTCATTGGAAAAGAGCTTGGTCACTAAGTAAAGAGTATGTGTATCTCTTAGCCTCGCTTACTTATTAGTTAGTTATGAAGAGGCATGGAAGAAGCAATGTATCAAGTTTTAAGATTTGGCAGATTTAAGAGATTAAAAACTGATTCAAATATAATCAGTGAGACAATGGGAATAAAATGAGATTATATAAATTAGAAAATGATTAAAATGTTGGAGTTGACAAATACTTGATTTTTATATAGCCTCTTATTTAACTAAGAAACTATTATTTCATTTTCTTTCCATCATAAACAACTGCACCCAGTGGTTGCATCCTTTAATAGCAAAGTGGGATATTTTTGTTGACAATGCACATTAAGTTGCAGTCAAAATGTCTTTGCCACTTAGAATCTATGCTGGCTGTTTGAGCTCTTTCTGTGACTCTGCTGTTATTTATAGTACAACTGTCACAATCATCTGATTGGAGTGGAGGTGGGCTTATGCAAGCCCTGTGCTTTTGTGGGTTGATGCCTCAGCAAGGAATACATTATATAGCAAAGTTTGTGTTCTTTTCTAGGAGCATGCACTTAAGTTTGCATCTTGTCTTATAGAGAACAAGACTGCCAATTAATTAAACATACAATATCAATAGCTAAAAATATACAGCATATGGATATTGTTTCAGTATTCTATTTATGTCCCCCCCACACAGTATGAATAGATTCCAATTTTCTGTGATGCATTTCTGCGATGCAAACCATTCTGAGTAGTAGAACAATGTCTTGAGTTACTTTGATGTTAACAGATTTGCTGTATGTTTCTGCGAGTTCATGGTTTGAATGTTGTAACTGATAATATTGTAATTGTACATGATATTTTTCTTGCTACCATAAATGAATGAAATTACATTTTGGTTGTAAGGAACATGGTGGCCTATTAAACAATTTCTGCTGAACCATAACAGTTACAATTGCGTCAAAGAAGAGGAATCATGAAAAAGAAGTATTTCCACAACCTGATGCTCCTCAAATGTGTTGGAATAGGATTCCTAGCTGCACAAAACTTTGACAGAGAATTCTGGGAATTGTATCCCAGATATTTGGAGCACTGGGGAAGATGCTGGATATACACACCTGAACATATAATTACTCTATTTGGTCACTGTTCTTCGGAATTTTAGAAGAACCTAGCTTCAGTTTTAGAAGTTGTTTGCCCAGAACACCAGTGGGGCCAAATCAGCATGAAACTGGAAACTTTGTCTTAAATCATTTTCAATTCACTAACTTTCTCAAACTTTGTATCCCTTTGTGTGTCTTGTTTAAAATAATAGAAAATATTTACTTCATCACATGATCTCTCAATGAGTTTTTAATTGTTTTTTTTAGCATACTCAATATTATCTCTTTTATAGAGATAATCTTTGATAAGGTTGACAGGGATAGACAGGGAACAAATAAAAAAAGTTTAACACCTTAACTTGTTTTTTTAAACAGAAGGTTATTTATAATAGATCAATAGCAATTTAGAGTAGAGTCATACCTTACTGGTATTAACCACTCTAATTTAATGTTTTGAAGAGAACAATAATTAACAATGCAGAGAGTCTTGAATGGTATAATGTAATTTAAGTTTTGTAATTGTTTTGACAAGGTGATAGTCTTCCCCAATATAATACCACTTCTACATGGTTAGGGCTGCAGTTCCCAGAATTCATGTGCAATCTGTCCTTTAATTCAGAGAGTCCTAGTATCAACATAGCTGGGAGTATCAGATTAGTGAAAGTTGTATTGTGGCTTATGGCATAATGCAGTGGCCTCCAACCTTTTGGGCACCAGATATTGGTTCCGTGGAGAAAGGCTTTTCTGTGGACCAGAGAGGGCATTGTTTCGCATGCTGCCTGCATCCAGCAGATGGGGATTTGGACCCAGTGGTGATATTCAGCCAGTTCGGATGAACTGGTAGTGGTGACCCATGGGTGGCCCCCCCACCCCACCTTGCCCCCCCACCCCCCCCACCCATCTCAGGACTCCACTGTCCTATTTAGCCATGTTCTAAGCCATGTCCATGTGCGCAAGCCATGCATGTGAGCAAAACACATGTGTGGAAAGTGCATGCACTCATGAAGCAAATTTTGGTGTATGGCGAACTGGTGGTAAAAGTATGTGAAATCCACCTTTGTTTGAACCAGTTTCTGGCATTCTGCAGACTGGAGCCAATCCACAGACCAGGGGTTAGGGGTCAGGCTGGGGGGTGAAAATTTACGCCCCTCAGACAGGGATCGCAACTTGGGAGTCCTCCTGGATCCACAGCTGACCTTAGAACATCATTTGTCAGCTGTGGCCAGGGGGGCATTTGCCCAGGTTCGCCTAGTGCACCAGTTGCGTCTCTACCTGAACCGGGAGGCACTCACAACAGTCACTCATGCCCTCGTGACCTCAAGACTGGACTACTGCAATGTGCTCTACATGGGGCAGCCTTTGAAGAGTATTCGGAGACTTCAACTCGTCCAGAATGCAGCCACGCGAGCAATTGTGGGTGCACCTCGGTACACCCACGTTACACCTATCCTCCGCGAGCTGCACTGGCTACCGATCGGTCTCCGGATACGCTTCAAGGTGCTAGTCGTAACTTAGAAAGCCCTTCATGGTATTGGACCTGGGTACTTGAGAGACTGCCTGCTGCCTATTACCTCCCAAAGACCCATTAGATCACACAGGGTCGGCCTCCTCCGTGTTCCGTCTACCAGCCAATGCCATCTGGCTATCACCCGGGGGAGGGCCTTCTCTGTGGCAGCTCCGGCCCTTTGGAATGAACTCCCCGCAGAGATTCGGACCCTCACCTCTCTCCAGGCCTTCCGAAAAGCCGTCAAAACCTGGCTGTGCAGGGAGGCCTGGGGATGATGAGTTCCCTTCCCCCCTCGACTTGTGTGGCTGTGTGATTCTTGGTTGTTTTAATTACTTGTATTGTACTTTGTGTTCCCTTTCCCCCTTTGAGTTGTTCGCCGCCCTGAGTCCCTCCCGGAATAGGGCAGCACATAAATAAAACAAACCTCAACCTCAACCTCAACCCTGGCATAAGGCATACAAAGCAATCATGTCAGTTTTTAAGATGGTTTTTATTATTGCTTTATTTAATTTATTTGTATGCCAATCCCGAAAATGCTATAGGTGGATAACAGCAGTTTCATCATAAATTAATACAAGACTAACGAGAAACAACCCTCCTCCCGTAAAGTTGTATATAAGACTCAGTCAAGATCTAAAAGATAAAACCAGATTGGAGATGATGGGAATTGCATTGCAACACATCTAAAGAGGGTGCTTAAATGCAAACCCCAAGACATTAATTTGTCTTTTAATAGACTGGTTTTATTCTGTTTTCATTGTTATTTTAATCCTGTTTTTCTTTTGTGTTCATCTTAATACTTTTATAATTACTGTAAATTACTTCTGGGTGTTCTTAAACAAAAAGTACGACAGAAATACTTTACATAAATAATCAATGCGCTTTGGAACAGGAGAAGAAAGTGGATATGGCATAAGCGGATTTTCTGTCTGTCTGTTCTAATTTTGTCTTTTTTTTGTTTTGCTTTTTAAGAAATCAGGCAGTTTCTATTTTGTTTGCTACTTTGCTGTTTGGGGAGAAAATTCAGTTTGTATGCGTTTAGATATTTCAAAATCATCCTAAGTGAGGCACACAAACATTTAATCAATGAAATGCAGTGTTAATGCTACACTGTTAGGATTTGCCATTGGTAAGTGATAGCTTTGAAAAATGTCTCCGCAAGATGTGTGGTGACCTTGAACATGCCCAAACTCTTTAAGGCATAGCACAACATAACATATCTAATTCTATTTTGAGCACTGTCTCCCTAAAAATTTGAGCTAGTAAACTGGCAATAGCTTTTCCCTTTGGTGCATGTTCATACTACACAAAGTTTAAATCAGCCTTCGTTCAACAACTTGATTGGATGACAAAAAATGTTATACAACTGAGTGAAGAACCAGCACAGAAGAATTAGAGTTCTTCAACTGCCAGCTTGGATAAAACATTTTTTGCCCGTTTGTTAAGATAGTAATATCCTAAAACTTCAGGCTGGTCAAACAGGATAGTAGTTCCTT
Source organism: Thamnophis elegans (assembly GCF_009769535.1). NCBI lineage: Eukaryota > Metazoa > Chordata > Lepidosauria > Squamata > Natricidae > Thamnophis > Thamnophis elegans. Next base: position 53,864,716 of record NC_045541.1, read on the forward strand.
TGTTTGAGATAAACATTGGTGTTTTTACTACCATTTTGTTTGGAGTATAAGACGCTCCTGAGTATGAGATGCACCAAGATTTTGAAGAGGCAAATTAAAAAAAAGTTTTTGCACTCTGCAGACCTTCCCATTTTTCATGAAAATGGCCCACTTTTTGTCAAAAAAAGGCCTTGCATAGCCTTTAGGAGGCTTGTAGACTGCTCCTGGGGGCTGGGGGGGGGACAAAAATGAGCAAAAATGGCCCATTTTTGTGAAAACAGGTCCATTTTATGTTGAAAAAGGGCATGCATAGCCTTTAGAAGGCTTGTAGAGTGCTCCTGGGGGCTGAAAGTGGGGGGGGGGACAAAATGGAGCAAAAAACAAACCGGCTATGCACAACCATTTTTGCAAAGTGTGCAGGGTTTCGGGAGGCCAAAATGCTCTATTCAGTGTATAAGACACACCCAGATTTTCACCCTCTTTTTTGAGGGAAAAAGGCGCGTCTTATATTCTGAAAAATATGGTAGCTCTTGATAGGCTGGGTTGAAAATAGTAAGTAAGTATCTTGTGAGGTTACTTACTAGTTTAGGAGTGATGCAACATGTGAGCCTCTGTCCTTCTGATTATATAACTATTGCTATCATATTGTGAAAAAGGAAGAGGAGGCAGAAAAGATACTTTTTATAGTAAAAATAACCAGTTCTGGATTTTGCAGGATAAAAAAACCCCTTAAAACTGTTCAAGACTATATATTAGAGAGGTTGTGTTTTCTTTTCTTTTTTTTTAACAGTTTCTCCTGTTATTATGGAACATGGATTTTAGAAGCCCTTATGTCACTGCTGATCTAAACAAGGGTTTGGGAGATATTATAATGCAGACCACTGAACTGATAAGACTTAGAATTTTCTGATTTATTGAAGTGCATTGGCTGAATGCATTTTCTGCCTCTAGAGGAACCAACACAGTAAAAGCCTACACAGTTCTGATATCCAAAACATCTTCTTAATAGAGATGCATGAGAATCTTAAATTCACAGAGAATTAGAGAGCTGAAAAATGTGTTAGGTATTGTTGAGTCCTCATGTAGTTTACAGAAGATTTTAAGCTCAGAGTTACTGTTTTGTTGTTTTTGTGTCTTTTGACAAGGTGATTAGATAGATTGTTGGTTGATTGTTGGTTGATATCTTCTTGAGTTGTTATAAGCTTGGTGTCAAGGTTCCAAGTAATAACCACAAAGCAATCAAAACTCTGAGGCCTAGTTTCTTCAAAGCATAATTTTATTTGGGATGTCATATTGCCACAGCTGGTGAAAACCCAACTCTGAAGGACCCAGGGTTTCTCCTACCCAAATCAAAACCCCAGGTTCTTGCCCCAGGTCACATATTCATCACATAGTCCAATCAGGTCATAGTCCCAATTCCGGCTGGCTTTGGTCCACGCCCTTCCAACATCTGGTAGAGCATCTTTGGCTTCCATGGGAAAGAATGTTATTTTGGCTACACATCCTCCAGCTATCTCTACCTCCCCTCTTCATGTTACCACAGCTCCACTCGGTTTTGCTATGGCAGCTCTGAAGATGCTCCCAAAATGGTTTCAGGGCTGACAGTTGGCCCTTGCATCATTATTGATTGTATCTTTTGTCAATCTCAATTTCTGCTCACCTTTGTTTTTTTCCAAACATCAGAATTCTTAACATTATGTGTCAAGAGTGTGTAAACTTTGCCTTCATTTTTAGGGCTTCCTTTGAATGGGCGCCAATTAGTAGTGAATGACTTGTGGTCTAGGGTATTCTTAACCATTTTCCTCAGCACCACAAAGAAATCATCAATTTTTGATGGTTTAGCTTTCATACAATTACATTAAAAATGAAAAACTGTGATCTTGATAGTATATTCTATTGAAACTGGGGATGTCTTTGCACTGTAACAGTTTGTCTAACCCTGTGATGGTGAACCTATGATGCATGTGCCACAGGTGGCAAGTGGAGCCATATTTACTGGCATGAAAGCCGTCAGCTTCGGCATACATGTGTGTGCTGGCCAGATGACTTTTGGCTTTCCAGAAGGTCGCAGGAGGCTGTTTTCACCCTCTCCAAGCTTCAGGAAAGCCCCCAGAATTCAGGAGAGTGAAAACTCCTCTCCCCATGTGGGGGGTGGGTGGGTCTTGCACACATGTGCGGGGCAAGGGTCACATGTGCATGCGCAGGTGGGTGGGGTTCATTGAATTGTGGGTGTGGGCATACACGCGTGATAGCGTGCATGAGCACAATTTTGGCACACCTTTAAAAAAAGATTCGCCATCACTGGTCTAGCCTTATTGTAGTCTTTCTCTCAAGCATCAAATGTGTCTTTACTTCAATGCTATAGTCTCTATCTCTGTGACTGTTAAGCTTAAGAAGGTAAATACTTCTTTATCTGCTTGCATTAAGTTGTCATTGTCTGTGGACATAATCTTACTTTTTTAAAATACTGAACAGCAAAATGGTTTTGCACTGTATGTTTTCACCTTCAAGCAAAAGAATTTAAATATCCTGCTTCCAGTTATTAACAGATCTAAGGTTTTATTATTTGTCCCAGCATTTTTAATTCCAATTTCTATTTAGTTCAGCATTTCTTATATATATATATATATATATATATATATATATATATATATATGTGTGTGTGTGTGTGTGTGTGTGTGTGTGTGTGTGTGTGTGTGTGTGTGTGTATGTGTATATATATGCTTGAGTAATAGCAACCTTAGAACTATCATTTCCCAGTTTTGAACTGTTTGGTTGATTAAGGGCCATTAAGTTTGTATTGATGCATAGTAATCATATACATAGACCTTCTCTGCTTGAACTCTTAATCATCATACACATTCTTCAGTGGGTAGATGAAATCATGTGATGCATCCATGTTTTAATCCTAAACTAGGAGACCTATGTTAGGTAGTTTCTGGTGGCAAAAATCAGGGAAGTCTAGTAGCACCTTTTGTGACTAATAAATGTTATCAAAAGGCATCACTTCATGAAAGCTACCTATAAATGTATATGGTATAACTTATTGTTATAGTTCAGAGAATGAGATTTAATCCAACCCCCCCCCCCCCCCGAATGTTCTTTCTAATGTTGTTGGATGATAGACCCTCTAATTCAGGAGTGTCAAACTCGTGGCCTGTGGACCTGATGTGTCATGCACTGGCCACGCCCATGCCCATTTTAGCAAAGGGGGAAAAAGTTATGATACGTCACGTGATGATGACGTGATGCCATAAGTCTGACACCCCGGGTCTAATCTTTAGCCAGGTTGTAAACAATTGATGTAACTTTACTTTAATTTTCATAGACACACACCATACCTAAGTTATAAGCAATAATGATAGTAATAGTAATAACTGTAAGTGTGGATTGAGACATTTCAGGATGGAGAGGGAATGATTATCTACTTAATCAGCCTTATAGATTCCATCACTATAAACGGTGTAGTCCAGCTTTTTCTATGTCACAATGCAGAACATTTTAGAGCGGGGGGTCCCCAACCCCAGTTTAAGGCCTACTGCTGGACCACAGCCTGTTCATAACCAGTCTGTGGAAGTGGTAGGTGAGCTGCACTTGTGAAAACAGCAGGTGTGTGCAAGACCACCCCCTTTTCCCCTCCCCACTGCTGCCTTTGCCAGTCTGCTGAGCTGAAAAGGTTGGAAACCAATGTAGAGGACATAAAGAATGTTTGCTTACACATTAGTCAATTCACAGTTCAACTGCTACAACATACTTGACACGGGCGGCCCTTGAATACCACCTAAAACAGGAATGGCGAACCTTTTCGGCACCGATTGCCCAAACCGGACCGTGCGTGCATGTGCCACAGCACAGGGAACCCAAAGTTCAGCTTGCCAGTGCTCGCATGCCTGTTTTTTGGGCATTTTTTGGGCCATTTTCAGGCCTTTTCCCAGCACACCGGTACCCTCAAAGACTAGCTGTGCATGTGCGCACCGGAAACCAGAAGAGTAACTGGCGGTAGTGCATGTGCCCACAGAGAGGGCTCTGCATGCCACCTCTGGCACGTGTGCCATAGATTTGCCATCATGGATCTAGAAGATTCAACTAGTGAAGAATGCAGCGCTGTGCAGTAAAGAGGATGCCTCAGTATGACCATGTGATATTCCTGTTCAGCAAATTGTATTGATTGCCACTTTTCACTGATTTAGTGCTGGTGAAAGAGCTTCCTTCATTATCTGATTGTTTTGAGTTCATTTCTAAACATTATTTTGATTCTTAAAACCAGGGACGTGCAGTCAGGGGAGGCGGGGGAGGCAGAGCCTCACCACTGTCATCATGAAAAGAAAAGAAAAATGTAAAAGGAAAAAGGCTGAGCTAGTTGCTGCCAGAGTCACAGTGGATGACTCTGCTTAGTGTTTAACTGTTTAAAAAAGCCTCTAAAAACACCCTCTACAGGAGGAGGCAGGAGAATGATTGCCTCATCTAGTCTGACTTTATGATCACTTGAGCAGAGTTAAGCAAAGGTTAAAAGCCAAAAAATTCCTGAGGTAGATGAGGCACGTCGTTCTCCTGCCTCCTCCTGTAGAGGGAGTTTTTTAGAGGCTTTTTTAAACAGTTAAGCAGAGTCATGCATGGCAACTCTGGCAGCAACTAGCCCAGCCTGACCCCAGCTCTTGCCTTTTTCCTTTTACATGTTTTTTCTTTTCATGATGGCAGGCAAGAGCAGAGTTGAAATCCTCTGTGAAACAGCTGGAAAAGGTACATGTATGTGTGGGTCGGAGGGAGGGGGAGGAATTCAAACTTAATCCTCCTGGTGCAACTTTGTGTGTGTCTCTCTGTGTGTAAGTGTGTGTGTGTGTGTTTGTTTGAGAGGGAGTTTGTTTGAGTGAAGAGAGGGAAGGGGGTAGGAGACGCAGGGAGGGCAGCCCGCCAGCTCAGGTGGGCGAAAGAGACTTTCTTTCATCACCTCTGTGTCCGCGGCAGCCCGCCAGCTCAGGCAGGCAAAAGAGACCTTCTTTCACCCGCCTTTGTGTCTGCGGCAGCCTGCCAGCTCAGGTGGGCGAAAGTCACTTTCTTTTGCCCGCCTGTGTCCATGGCAGAGCTCAGGCGGGCTGCCGTGAAAAACAGGCGGGCGAAAGAAAGTGCTTTAGCTAGTGGGATGTTGGGGGAGAGGACTGCCTCACCAGCCATAAACCTCACCGCATGTCCCTGCCATAGCAGGTCTTTGCATGTATGTGAATGACCACTTGATCTCATATTGGTCTCAATGTCTTACTAAGACATTGGTTGGAAGACAGATTTGTGAGTTACTTGGGTTTTTTTTTTTTTGTAAGTGGAGAAAATTGACTAACAATGATGCAAATGACAGTGCACCATTTGTAGCGGTTGTTATTTATGGCACTCTTTTTCCAATTGCCTGTTGCTATTCTAAATTATTTTAGGTGCCAAATGAAAACAAAGACTGTTCACCCAGAGATCTCAATCATATGAGGCTTCTTAGATTTATTTTATTTGTTCTTTCTATTTTATTGTTTTGGCACATGTAGCTTTAAATATTGTTCTTTAAATATGTTGAAAAACATGATTAGAAGATGAAGTAAGCCAGTACTCTTAATATGATGAGAGAATTGGATCAAAACTGGTGTGGATTTGTGCTCATTGTGTAGTGTTATATCAGGCACATAACCAACTTGAAATTGTTGATATGGGATTTAAAATAGAACAGAGCGCCACACTAACCTTAGCTTCTAGAGCAAAAAAGCTTGGTAATAAATGAAATAATAATTTAAATAATTGATCTTTAACCCCCAGTCTTATTGAATTAGTGTAATGAGCATCAGTTCTTTATAGGGAATTAAAAATTCAAGCTACCTTCCTTTCAGGTTTACAGTCAGAAAAAAAAACACTGTGTGTTTTGTGTGCATTAGTTTTGTGTGCATTAATATGGAGTTATGCATAATTTTCAAAAATCAGAATGGGAAACAAGGGAGAAGAAACCTAGAAATGTTATTGAAGGGAAGTATTCTGTAAAAAACATACCTCAATTCAGGACTTGTTGAAGCTTGAAGATAAGACATTCTACTATACAATTTAACAAGCTAAAGTTATTTAGACAGTCTCATATTATAACCTATATAGCAATCCTGGAGAATCTATGGATAGAGTTTGTCCCTCAGTCTATTGATAAATCTTGGTATATGTACAGTATGTCATCCTCGAAGGGGAAGTAGTGCGTGAATTCTGTAAAGAAACGGAGTCCAGACACCCTTTTTGAATTGTTCCCTCAAGTACTGTATGACCAAACACGAATCTGACTTATGCAAAAAGACTGAAGGATTGCCTTAGTCATCCTAATAGTGGATGAAAGAAAACCTACATCTATTCTAAGCAGAGATGCTTCCAGGAAGAGCAAAGATGGTTCTTATGAATTTATTCTGGATCACTTCTAGATTGTCCAAGTTACTTATATTCCACACTGTATGGGGAATTTCCTGTGCTTTAACAGATTTTTAACAGCCCAGTTGTCCTCTTTTGAAAGAGAGAAACGTGGAAGATGTTTTCATAGATCTCAGTAACGTTAGTTTAGCACAGTGATGGCTAACATTTTTGTTGTTGGGTGTCAAAAATGTGAGGGTGTGCGCTCTATCGCACATGTGTGTGCCAGCACCCATAATGCAAAGGGCGCCACTACATTCACATAAGCATACAACCACCACCACCCCCATGTGCACCATACTACTAGCCTCCAAGCTGAGCTTGGTATTTCCTAGTTTACATAGGGAAAGGCACCATTATTCACTTAGAATGTATTTTGTTTTGAGTTTCATGGTGTAGGTTGTTTTGCTAATATTTATGACTTTTAATATGGATTCTTTAATATCTTACTATTAATATGTTTGATGCTGTTACATTTGTGTAATTTCCAAGAAAGGTAAATACTCTAAAACAAATTGACACACTATAATTTAATTTAAAAAAAACCTTGTATTTTTTTGGCCTTTTAGCAAAAGCAACAATCTAAGAGAATAATTAATTTTGAGCAACTAGTCTCTGTAGTAGTCACTCAATAATCACTGTTTCAGCAACTTGTGCATGCCAATTTGTATTGTAAAATTTAGCACTTAAAATCTGCGTCTAAAAGTCAAATTCTTAGGATGAAACTGTTGCTTGAGTATGAGTTAAAATGCAATCTTTGGAGAGTGTTACATTTATTCTACCAGTTAACTATCCATTTTAATGACTTCAAGTTTGGAGAAGGAGGAACATTAAAACAGAGGAGTAATTTAGGAATGAATGGCCAGCACCCCAGACCTTTACTGTCTATGGCAACCTAGATACTTTCTGCAAGGTCGCTATTCTATCAGTCTTAAAAGAAACAGCAGCTTTTTCCAGCTATAATTACTGTGACTGCTTTCCTTTGTTAAAATGTACAGTATTTCAGACAACAGAAGATGTCTTCTGATCAAAAGAGCCATAGTAGCATAGTGGTTAGAATACAGTATTGCAGACTAACTCTGCTCACATAGCCAGGAGTTCAATTCCTTCGATCCTGACCAGCTCAAGATTGACTCAGCCTTCCATCCTTCCAAAATAGGGAAAATGAGTGTCTGGATTGTTGGGGGCAATATGCTGACTCTATAAACTGATTAGAGAGTGCTGTAAAGCACCTTGAAGCAGTATTTAACTCTTAAGTGCTATTGCTATCATTAAGAAACAACCATTGAGAAGACTGTGGTTAATCACAGTGGTTACTGCTATTGATTACTTAAGAATCCTTAAGAGTGGAACTCTAAAGGCAGCCTTGAGATGATTAAACCACAGTAAAACATTTTCATGTCAGAGCTGGATGGGGGAAAGTTTTCATTCTCTGCCTGCAGATCAGGGGGCAGTTTACCAAGAAGGCCTAACAACCGAGTTATGATTGTCAGAAGATGTTGTGTCAAAGAGCCACATATGAGAGCTAATGATGTAGACTTGTTCAGTGTTTTTCTACAAGTAGCATGTAGTCTCCATTGTGCTTTAAATTCAGGGAGAGCTCTTAAAAATCTCCTGCCATCAGATCTCAGTTCAGAGAGAGAGAGGGGGGGGGGATCCATCTATCAATCATCTATCATCTATTTATCTGTTTATAGGTTTTAAAACCTTTTCAAAACGTATTCGAGTTTCTCGAGGTGGCGCAGTGGTTAAATGCAGCACTGCAGGCTACTTCAGCTGACTGCTAGATCAGCAGTTCAGCGGTTCAAATCTCACTGGCTCAGAGTTGACTCAGCCTTCCATCCTTCCGAGGTGGGTAAAATGAGGACCCGGATTGTTGTTGGGGGCAATATGCTGACTCTGTAAACCGCTTAGAGAGGGCTGAAAGCCCTATGAAGCGGTATATAAGTCTACTGCTATTGCTATATTCTCTGAACGATGGAATGCTGAAGTATGGAGAAAGGCATATTTCTGCATCAAATGTATTAGACAAGCTTTATGTAGTATCAGAGACTGTATATTCTGTCTTTACCTTTCATATGGAATGAGAGATGGCAGGTTTAGCTTTCTAAGCCAAACTGAGAAATATTTTGCTTTTCTTCACAATGTTACTGTTTGAGACCACATCATCATTTAGAGATAAGGACTGAGGAACTAGCTTGAAGTAGTACTACTAAAGAACTAAAGATCCTGAGCCTGAAATCCTAGAGATGCTTGGAGTGGAACTACAAGGCCAAGTGCAGAAATGAGACAGAACCTCCATGTTCATGAGTTGGTAACCAATGTATCAGCCTCTGTTTTGCTGCTTGCTTTTCGGCTGCCATTGAAACGGGGAGGGAGGGCATGGTATTTGGGTGAGGGAAATAATCTGTACAGGAGGACTGTTAATTGGGAGTTGTTCACACTGTTCGTTTGCGCATGTGGAAGGAGGGGAGTTTCCCACCAAGGCCAACTGTCCGGCATACCAACCTGATAATGATTTTTGAAGATGTCTCCCACCTGACAGCTGTGGAGATATACGATTGGACTATGGACTGGAGCACCAAGGGGAGGGGAATGAATCATATATTGATATCTAATGCTTTCGCACACTTTTGCTCAGATCCAGCTTTGCTTAGCTTCTATTTACTTATAATCAGTAAAAGTATTCTTAATTCTGCAAAATGGAGTTGAGTGGTTTCTTTCTTGATTATTAAATGAAGTAGCAAATTGACACAATGCAAGCAGTGGAGCATATGTATGAATACCAGGAGAGATGAAATTTATTCTTCTTAAAAGTTTCAAGAAAGAGGTGTTCCCTGGGAAGGATCTCTAATTATTGACAAGTGTAAGGCTTTAATCCAAATTTGGCTGTTCAAGGAGCAAATTGTTCATTTAGAGCTCTCCATGGTGCTGCAATCTTTTCTAGATTGTTGCCTTGTAAAATCCTTGGGGCCAGAAAAGAATGTGTTGTGAAGAACAGCCTAGGTTCAAAGGAATTAGAAATCAGGCAGGTTGGGATATGTTAAGTCATTTAATTCTGCAGCTGTGGAATGCAAACCATGATAACTTGAAAATGTCAGCCTGGGCGAGAGAAAGGAAGTTTATCTTTTATAATTCAGTAGAAGGGGGAAGTGGATACTGTGTATTAAAAGGTCACAGTTCTCCCCATGTTAAGCTCACTTCTCTCTCCCAAATACAAAATATTAACACTTAATCCTAACTATGAGTTTCAGAAGGCTGGAGAGGAAATATGTCATTCTGCCAAGAACTGCATTAAAAAAAAAATCCTCAACCATAGTTTGGAGTGTTTCTATTGGATAAAGAATGCACAGCATAGCTTCAATTAGAGATCCTGGTTCTAGTAAGTCATATGATTGAAATGAAAGTTTGTGCAGCTAACATTATATAAAGGCATGCAAAATGGGTAATGTAGCCAAGGGAATTAGGGGGAAAATTTTCAGATAAATTAATCAAAATCAGGAATGTATAATATTATCTTGATTTGACCATTCTAGCCAAATAGAATTTGAACATAGATAATATATTTGAAAATAAAAATGTGTACAGTATTTTTAATCAAAGACTACAAAGCAATTTATAATTTTATTTAAAATATAGTACAGCAGTGGAATAAAATATGGAACCAACATGGGGAATGGGGAATTTTTAATTGATAAGTTTATTTTTTATGTCACATATGTTTAGAATTTTGAAAACATGTATTTCTTGAATGGAAAAGTGAAATGTTTTGTGGGGATTTACATTAAAAGTGACAAATGAATAAATGAACAGGCAAAGAAAATGTTCAACTAAAGTATGTCTTGCTGGGAAAATATAAATGTAGTTTATTGTATCTATGTTATGGTGTTCATACCATATTTAAGAGTTCATGATTTCTGTCTCTTTAATCCAGAATAAATGCATTTGTTCATATGTTTAGATTGAGGTTTGAAAGTTTTGAGTGTGAACTAGACAAAATGCCCAGGGGAAAAACTAATTTTTAAAGTATATCCATTTTAAAAACCATTCTTGCTGCATGTACATAGATATATTGCGGGTGTTTGTATTGTGGTTGAAGTTACTTATGGAACAAATTATTTATGAATTCAGGAAATTTGAGTTTAGAGTTAATACATTTCCTCCTGGCTACAATTATAAAAGTTGGTTCAAATCCCCTCCTCAAATATAGATTCATAGTGATGGATTAATTCCCTTCAGTTAATTCTAGCTCATCAATTATTAGAGCAAAAATCAATGTTTATGACGTGGTGAAAACTGCATAAAAATCTCTCTGGTGCATACAAAACTTTGTTTGGTTTTTGAGATGTATAAAATGTTCTCAGTTTCCGTGCAACAGTGCAATTTTTCTTCTAAATCAAAAAATTAGATTTGCAAAATTCAAGTCTTGGTTCTGAAAATATATTGCAACAAATTTCTCAAGGTTGGTTTTGAAATACTCTGTGTGCAAAAGATCAAATAGTTTTAAAATCATTTTCATTTCCTCTTTCACCTATAAATCTTTGTTGCATTCTTTTTCCGAAAACTGTCAATTTAGTGTTAAGTGATTCAGCTAAGTTATTGACTAGTTCCTCAACATTTTCTGAACTAAATCTGGGTAATTCCTTTCTCTGCAGGTTGCTCTAGCAATCTTACATTTCCCTCTGCTATTCTGGCTGGGCTTTTTTTTGTGATTGCCATTGTAATATTGTAATCCAAAAGTAAAAGTATCTCAGTTGCAAGGAAAATGATAAAAAAACAATCCCCCCCTCCCCTGTTGCATTTTTGTACCCTTAATACTTTTGTCTGGAATAGCACTCCATAGTTAAAATCAACATGACAGTTTGCCATTATCTTTTGTTTTATAAAATCCCCCAATTGTCTGCTGTATAATAGTAAACTAAAAAGATTCCTACAAACTTCCAGTTTGTTTACTTATTTTAATTCCAATTTGTTCAAAAGCACTTTTACTGAAAGGTAATTTCTCCTGTGCACTGCTTGGAGAGTCCAAGCAATGGGTTATTTCAATCTGCTTGCCCGGGACTGAGAAAGTCTTTTCCCTGGCCACGCCTCCTGGCATGGCTCCATTCTCCAGAAAAAATACTCAGTCAGCCCGATTGGATTGATTTTTTGTGAGCTCCAGCTAATTGGTCTTTTCCCTTTGGCTTGGATTCTCCAAGCTAATGCTTTTCCCTTCTATTTCTTCCTTTCTTACTTTACTATCCTTTCCTTGTTGTTGTGCTGTGTTTTGGTTGCTGTAACAGGCCTTCGGAGGCCAGGAGGTAGGCGAATGGTGGGGGAGGGTTCTCCAAGGCCACGCTGACTCAGCCGGCTGCGGAGGCCTGCCGCTTGACTTTTAAAAGGTGTGGCAATCAGCGGCAAAGCTTTTTAGGACCGCAGCGATCTCTGTGAGCCCCCTTTATTGTTTTAACCGGAGTTTTTTTCGCTTTTTGGCCTTAGCTTCGCTCTAGCCTGCTGCGGAGGGGTGTGAGGCAGCCAGTTCAGCTGCACGCATGCCACACTGCTCTCCTTTGTCCCCAAGCTGTTGCGGCTGCCATTTTTGGCAGAGGCCTTTTGCACGCCTTTCATGCCAAGGCCTCCCGCTTCAGCAACGCCTCATCAGGAGCCGCTGGATGACCCAGGGGCACAGTGGGGGCCCCTCAATTGACCCTCTGCCATCCTCAACGACCACCAAGTGGTGCCAATGCCAGTGCCGCTCACGGCCTGTGCTCTGGCACAGGGAAATGGCCCGGGGCCTGCTTAAATAATCTGCTCAGTATTTTTTTCTTCGCATGTGCCTGGGCCTTCTCTGCTCTCCTGATGGGTCTTGCAGTACTCCTGCAGACCCTTAACCTCCATTCCCTCTGCTCTTTCTGGCATTGCTCCTCTGCCTTTATCCTCTCATTTATAAAATGTTTTTCCTATGGATTCCTCAATTTACGACATGTTTATGTTTCCTTTATTGCAGAGTAGCCAGTTCAGAGCATCCAGCACTCCTGCCTCCTCCTGCACTGGTCAGACCAATCTGAATGACCATTTACCATGGAACCCTCTACATCAGGTTCTTTGTCTGGTAGACCGGGTCCTGTGCAGGTTCCCAGTAGGTTTTCATCTTCTGCTAAGGATAATGGGTCAGGCAGGGGTAGGGTGGTCAGGCAGGGTAAGATCCCCGAGAACACCTCTGTAGCTGAGGCTTAAGACACTGAAAGGCGCCAGAGAGCCCTTGACATTCAATTTGAGAGGGAAAGCGCCTGGCGGAGAAGGATCTTCCCCCGTGCTCCACCTGGGGTATCCTTGGTTCTGTCTCCTCCCAGGGGGGACCCTGCAGCCCTTCTAGCCAAAGAGGTGGAATCGCAGGACTTGTTTCCTGACAGATCCCTAGCTCCATCTTCTCCTCCCCCCTCCTGGGCTTATGATCAGGGGCCCTCTCCTGGGGAGCCCCCCAGACCTGCCCCTTCGGGTGGCCCTCTCAAAGCGGGTGCGCCATCCCTCTCTTAAACCCTCAGTGGTCAGTGAAACCTCGGCTATTGAGCATCCTGTCCAGGAGATACATCAATTGTCAGGGCATGAGGACCTTCCACCTGACACCCCGTCATTCTCGGGCCTTTTTAAGCCCAGTCCCTCTAAGTTGCTTCTGCATAACGTTACGGCAGCCACTGGCATTGGGGTTACTTAAGCCCGCTCAGCCCCCATCTGAGGCTGTTCTGGTGAATCCCAATGCTGTCATGTCTAAGGTTCCACCTTCCCAGCAAGAACTGGTGCCGTCCCTGAGCTGTTCTTAGATTTGATTCAGCGTCAGTGGAACCAACCAGCCACTTCGTCCTCCCCCAGTGGGGCGGACAAGAAGTTATATACCAGGGAACCCGCCCTGGTGGATGCCCCCATTACGGCCCTAACATTCAACACCCCCCTCCCCACGGACCTCTTGGAGGGTCCCAAAGGGGGGGGGACGTGAAGGCGGAGAAGGCCTGCCACAAGACGCATCTTGAGGCGGCTTGGGCCATTAAGGCGTCTTCTTCTGCCTCCTTTTTTAATAGGGCTGTAGTGCTCTGGCTGTGTGAGCTCCAGAACACGCTTCCAGCAACAGACGAAAGACTTCACCAGGACATGGCTAAGATAGTGGCAGCTGCCCAGGATGCTGCGGACGCCTCCCTAAATGCCACCCAAAATTGTTTCCAGGGCCTTGGTGTCGAACGTTGCATCCCGACGTCTCATTTGGCGCTGCCACTGGTGGGCCGACCAGAAGCGCAAATGGAAGCTGGCGTTGGCTCCCTCAAGGGTGCCAAGCTATTTGGGGAGGTTCTGAACCCTTTCCTTATAGAGTCAAAAGACATAAGGAAGGTCTTGCCTTCTACTTCCAAGAAGCAAGACCGTAAGTCTACTCCTTATCCTAGGAGGCAGTCCTTTCGTGCCTCTGAGCCCTCCACGTCCATTTTCTTCAACCCTTCCGATAGACCCGCAGGTCAATCGGGAGACAGGACTCAGGACAGGTCCTCCTTTCGAGACAGGAGGAGACACAATATGGGTTTCGCAAGTTCAACCGAGGGGAGCCTCCAGTAGGCCCTTCCGTAAGTCTAAGTGACTGCCCGAGGTCGTCTCCCATCGGGGGTCGACTGCAGTTGTTCACCTCCCTTTGGGCCCAGAAGGCTGTAGATGCCTGGGTGCTACAGACCATCATAGAGGGCCTCTCCCTGGAGTTCCTGTCTCATCCCCCCAGGCACTTCATCAGGTGCCCCTCTCTCTCCTGCCCCTTGAGGAGGGGGCGGATGGTCCAGAAGGTCATTCACCTTCTGGAGATAAAGGCATAGAGCAGATGCCCCCTGGCCATGAGAGGAGGTGTTTTCTACTCCATCCTCTTCCTGGTGCCCAAGAACTCAGGGGGGGAGGGCCATCTTGGACCTCCAGAACCTCAACCGGCACCTTAACTATCAGAGGTTCAAGATGCAGTCCCTCTAGTCCATCCTGGCGGGGATCCACTAGGGAGACCTTCTGACTTCTATTGAATTAGAGGAGGCATATCTTCATCTTCCCATTCGTCCCCATCCTGTGCTTTTTCTATGCCGGCTGACATTTTCAATACAGAGCCCTTCCATTCGGCCTGTCGGCGGCATCCAGGACCTTCACAAAGATCCTGGCGGTGGTAACGGCGCACGTCAGGCGCAGGCCCATATGATTGCAATGCTGCCTGGATGGCATCATCTTCCAGTCATCTTCCAGGCAGCATGCTGTGCAGGACCTCCGCATCACCATGCGGACCCTCGGAAATTATGGTTTTCTCTCAACTTGGAGGAGAGTCACCTTGCTCCTTCCCCAGAGTCAGTCACCTGGGGGTGGTGATAGACACCATGTCATGTTAGGTTTCTTGCCCCAGGACAGAGTAGAGGCTCTACGATCTATGGCTCACATAATGCTACCTGCAAGGCAGGTCCCTGTGTTTCTCTTCGCAGTCGCTGGGGAAATGGATTCGTGTCTGTCGATCATCACCTGGGTCCGGCTACACTCCATGGCGCTGCAGTGGCTCCTCCTGCCACACCAGAGGGCCAACAGGAGTGACTCAACCCAGCTGATTCCCGTGCCCCCGATCGTGAAAAGATCCCTCTGACAGTGGACCTCATCAGCGGTCTTCGAGGGGCACCTCTTCAGGGAGCATGATGGGCTCGTCGCCACCACAGACGCCTGTCTCTCCGGCTGGGGAGAGCACCTGGGTCACCTCGGGTCCAGGGCAAATGGTCCGCGTCAGAATCTCATCACAGCATCAATCTTCTGGAACTGAAGACCGACGAGGTTAGTTCTTTGTCTCCTTTATCTGTCTGTTCGCCACCGTCACGTCCTCCTGATGATGGACAATGTGGCCACCGAGGCGCTCATCGACTGCCAGGGTGGTACCAGATCCAAACTACTGATGGCGGAGGCCCTGGGCCGCTGGGCAGAACATCACCTGAAGTCCATACACCCCAACCACATCTTGGGAGTAGCCAACACCCAAGCGGATTGGCTCAACAGGACCACCATTGACCCTGCTGAGTGGCAACTCAATCCTGCACTCTTTCATCGCCTCTCCCACGGGTTCGGTCTGCCGCTGATGGGCCTCTTCGCCACCAGGGAGAACACTCTGCTCAGGAGATTCTTCTCCCACTGCCCGTCTCCAAGGGCATAAGGAACGGACGCTCTGCGGTGCCGCCGGCCCCGGGGACTCCTTAACACCTTCCCTCCTCTCCCTCTCCTACCAAAAGTCCTTTCCAGGAGCATAGCGGGGGGGGCGGAGGTGCTCCTCGTGGCTCCCTGCTGGCCCGGAGATCGTGGTTTGCCAACCTGGTCAGCCTGTCGGTATCCCCCCCTGTGGCGGATCTCCCCAGATCAGGTCTCCCTCAGCTGGGGGGGGGGCTGTTGTCCATCCAGACCCCAGTGGCTCCAGTTGGCCACGTAGCTCTTGAGGGGGACCTGCTAAGGAACGAAGGGTTGTTGGAGGAGGTGGTGTGCACCATTCAAGCTATTCAACCTTCCTCCACGACAAGAATCTACGATGCCATCTGGCCATCCTTTTCCAGGTGTTGTGAGACCCTTCTCATTGATCTGGTCACGGCACTGATAGACCGCGTGTTGGACTTCTTGCAGGGGGGCTTTTAGAAAGGCCTGTTCCCAAACACGCTGTGGTACCAGGTAGCGGCCTTGTCCTCTGTCTGGTCCGGGGATCTTTCATTGTCACTCAGCAGGATTCCCAGGGTACGTTGTTTCCTGAGGGGCATCTCCAACCTTCACCCTCCCACAGTGCATCGATATCCTGCCTGGCAACTGTGTGGTGTTGCAGGTTCTCACCTCTCCGCCTTTCGAGCTGCTACGCTCAGTCTTGCCCCAACATCTTACACTGAAGACAGCGTTCCTGATGGCCTTCACATCCGCCCGCCGTATTTCTGGGTTGGCAACCCTGTCGGTCCGCCAGGACCTGTGCATCATTCCTCCCAACAGGGTCGTTTTGGCCCTGCCCTCCCTTCATTCCGAAGGTCACCGCCTGGTCCCACAGGGTGCAAGAAGTCATCTTGCTGCATTTTTGGCAGCGTCTTTCCCACACACAGGAGCATTCCTGGCATAAGCTGGATGTATGACGCGCTCTGAAAATCTACCTGCATCAGTCCTCGGACTTCCGTAAGACCGAGGCCTTGTTTGTATCCTTCCAGCCTGGCTCCTTAGGCAAGTTGGTCACTCCTCCACCATTGGCAGATGGTTGAGGGCGTGCATCGCCTCTGCCTACGAGAGTCAGTCTAGGGCAGTTCCGCATCACATCACTGCACACTCTACAAGATCCGCGGCCACCACTGCCGCCCAAGCTTCCATTGTAGAGATTTGTAGGGCGGCCACGTGGTCGCCGTCGCCCTACAGACTGGACAGTTTTGCCTCGGCTGAGTTGTCCTTCGGCAGGAGGGTACTCCAAGCAGTTGTTCCTGCGACCGAATCCCAGGACGCTACTTCTACCCCCCCAGATGGACAGTAACCTGGGTATGTCCCATTGCTTGGACTCTCCAAGCAGTGCACAGGAGAAAGACCATTGGCTTACCTGAAGGGTCCTTCTCTGTGCACCGCGGGAGAGTCCAACCCATCCAGATCCGTCCCAGGATGTGTGCTCTCCGTGTCAACTAAATTGGTCATTGGACTCTTGAACCATCCTCTCAGCCAGACTTTTCTATTTTTTCTGGAGAATGGAGCCACGCCAGGAGGCGTGGCCAGGGAAAAGACTTTCTCAGTCCAGGGCAAGCAGACTGAAATAACCCATTTCTTGGACTCTCCCGAGAAGGACCCTTCAGGTAAGCCAATGGGCTGAAGCCAATCAGAGAGTTTTCTACAATTTGGGTCTATCAAAATAGCAGGCTTTCCAGAAATATGCATTACAACTGTTCAGTCCATTTGAATATTGCTTCCTTATTGATCAGTGTAGATAGGTTAACAGAATAAGAGCATTGGAAGGGAATTTTGAGGTCTTTTAGTCCAACCCTCTGTTCTGGCAGGAAACCCTATAACTGTGATGGTGAACCTATGACATGTGTGCCACGGATGGCACGCAGAGCCCTCTCACGAGAGCCATTGCCCCAGCTCAGCTCCACTGCACATGTGTTCATGCCTCCCATTGGCCAGTTGGTCTTCAGACCTCTACCACGCATGCACGGGGGGTGAGATGCATTATGGAGATGCACACACATCCATGGGGGGCATGCGCAGGGGAGTCATGTGCACATGTATGGGTCATGCACACATGTGGGGCTACATGCACATGTGGGAGCAGGCAGGTTGCATGCGAGGGTTGCATGCACATGTGTGGTGGGGGAGTGAGGGGGGTCATATGTGCAGGGGCTGCCATGCACACGGGGGATACACATGCACACACAGGTTGCATGCAGGTGGTGGTGCACACATTGCATTATGGGTGCGAGTGCATTTTCAGCACCTGTCGACAAAAATGTTGCCCATCCTGGCCCTATACTATTTCAGACATTTCTCCAATCTCCTCTTACAAACTTCCAATGTTGGATCTTGGAAGTCTTCTAGTCCAACCCCCTGCTTAGGCAGGAAACCCTACACCACTTCAGACAAATGGTTATCCAATCTCTTCTTAAAAACTTCCAGTGTTGGCGCATTCACAACTTCTGGAGTCAAGTCGTTCCACTGATTCATTGTTTAGGAAATTTCTCCTTATTTCTAAGTTGATTCTCTCCTTGATTATTTTCCATCCATTGCTTTTTGTCCTGCCTTCAGGTGCTTTGGAGAATAAGTTGACCCTCCTCTTTTTTGTGGCAGTCCCTTAGATATCAGTTCAAGATTCATTTTCCTTATTGTGTTTGGAATTGCTTTCTGAGTTGAATTTGATCCCCAGTGTGTATTTCAGTTACTTTATTGTGTAAATATCAAAGCTACTGATGATCTGGGAGGGAAAGATATGGATCAATAATTTTTCTAAGGTAACAAAAATTATAATCGAAACAAAATGTATTGATCCCTTTGTGGTATAATTATCAAGCTATATTACTTGTTTTGAACATCAGGTATTTTCCCCAAATACCTAATTAGGAAGCTTTCATGGAGATGCAAATCAGATCTCAATGGCTCTTAAACATTCTTTATCACTGTACAGTTAATGCATTTTAGTTGTTAAAGCACACAAACATGATGACAAAGGCATAAAATTAAAGAATAGCATCAACTGTGATTATTGGAGCAATATTATGTAATCCTGTGATATTTTTAAGTAACTTCTAGATGATTAGACTTTGTCATAAAATTAAACATTGTCTGATAATGAAAGGATTTAGAAAATCTTCAGTGATTAACTGGTAAAGATGCAGACCTAGGCAGTCAGAATGTACAAGAAAAAAAGAGAAGTGGCTAGGGTAGTATTTATAGGTATGTTCAGGCAATTTAGCATTATTATGTACCATGACAACACTTAGGATTGTATATTTCTTCTAACATCCCACCCCCATACTGGTGCCTAAAAGAAATCTATTGTGGTGATTCAGCTAAGAATGTTTGTGCTTCTTTTCAGAATTATCCTGGGAGCTACCACAAAACGCAACAACTTTCTGATCTGTTTCTAGATGTTTGGGCTGTTAAAACTCCCCCCCCCTTTCCTTTTCTGGTACCTATCAACTTCAAGATCATGTCTTAAAGCCATGCCAATTAAGAGCCCCTTACTTATGGGTTTTAATTTATTTTTCACCATTGGAGGAAATCAAAGCTACTTTTGTTACGGAGAAACCCAGAATCCAGAGTTTCCCCAAAGGGATTATATTGTGGGAATGTTAAGAAAAGCATTTACTGTCTGGCATTGCTACTGACTCTTGGTCTAATGTGGCTATATTTTATAGGCTTTTTATTGCTTTCTTTTCACAGAGCCGTTTTAACCTTGCAAACAAGCAAGTCAGAGGAACCAAGGGTTATAAAAGTTTAAATAAATAATTGCTTTTGTTTGGCTTTTAGCTGGATCTCAACAGCCTGTTTTAAATGCAGTATCAGCTTTATTAGACATAAAGACATTGGAGCTGTTATGCTGAAGAACAAAGTGTAGAACTGGTATCTACTAATAGTCAGGATGGCTCTTTTGGTAAATTCTAATTCTAACCTTAGGAAATAATAATAATAATTTAGGCTGTGGTCTTATATGGCCAGGATGCTTATTTGTTTATTTACAATTATTTGAATGTCACCTATTCTTATGACTTAGATATAACCCATTTTGCCCAAAAATAAGACCTCCCTGGATAATAAGCCCAATCTGGCTTTTGAGCGCATGTGCTAAAATAAGCCCTCTCCCAAAATAAGCCCTCCCCCCAAATATTGCAACACAGCAGCAGCCATGCGGTAACTACACTTGCCACCTCCTGCACCTCAAAAATAACAAGACGTCCCCAAAAATAAGGCCAAGTGCTTATTCTGGGAGTCAAAAGAAAATAAGACCCTGTCTTATTTTCCAATAGAGATGGTGGGAGGGGCTACAGTTGGGTCAAAGCCTGATTGGTCCAAAGACTGAAGGAAATTTCTTTAAGTATCTTCCTTTCCCTGTTGGCTCCCAGTTTCCTCTCAGTCTTTGGTCCAAGCACTGCCTTTGGCTCCATAGGAGGAAACTGTTGGAAAATTCATTCTGAGACTAATTTGATCTAATTGGCTATCTCCAAATTATCAAAATCTCAGCTGCTACCTTCAGAGACCATCATTTCTATCTCAAGGTGAGGTAGGAGAGCCGTTCCAGCGTTCCCCTCCTACCTCAGGGCTTTGGGAGCTCAGTCCTTTCCCTGGGCAAGCGGGGGTGACTGGCTTCATTTCAGCAGCTCCCCGGGAGCATTGGCAGCGTTGTGGAACTCACAAATTGGTGCAGCAGCCAAAAGAACTCAAAAAGCCAGCTGCGGCTTGGGGAACCAAGCCACGGTTTCAAAAGTTGAACCGCAGCTGTTGGAAGGACTCAGCATGGTGATCAGAGCTTCCGGCAGCCATTTTGTCTGCACACATGGAGGCAGCCATTTTCTGCAGTCTGCTGTTTCATCCTGCATGCCTGCATCACGGCCACTGATCAAGGCTAGTAGGTCACTCCATGGTGCATCACAGTGGTTGCAAGCTCCCAAGAGCCCAGATACTGGTAGGTGTTTTCAAGAGCTATTTCCCTCAGCGAGGCTCATGTGAATGTGGCGATGGTGGCTACAAGGCCTGAATTGGTCCAGGCCTCAGAGGAGGCCCAAGATGCAACAAGGACAGGCCCAGAACCAGGGCAGCAATATCTAAACCTTCAGCTGACCAACATGCCTCCAGAGCCACTGTTAGGGATGAGCTCAGGAGGCAACGAGCTTTAGAGAAATAAATTGCGAGGGCAGAGAAGCAAGCCCAAACCAATAGGCCCAGTTCTCCCAGGTCCAGATCTCCTATTAGGGCTGGCTCTCATCAGTCCGGCTCCCCTCCAAGGGGATTCAGTCCTTCCTCTCCTTCTGTCTCCCCTGCTAGGCCACGAAGGCAGACCAGGCAGGAGGTGTCCCCTTCACCTTGCATCTCCCCGGGGGATCCCATGGGTGAAGAGGGGGATCCCTTGGAAGGCACCTCTCGGGAATTTCTTCCAGCCCCTAGCCTGGCTCCTCAAGGTCCAACAAGAACAGGGCCCTCTGAGGATGACCTTGAGGATCTAGATCTCCTTCCTTAGAGCATCAAGAGGCTCATATCATCAGCCATTACAAAGGGCATTACTACAGGCCTATCCCAGAGGGAGCGGGCTTCCCAAGGGGAGGGGAGGCCCCGTGTTGGCCCTCAACATCAGGGATCCTCCTCTTCCTCCCATAGGCAGGAGCACACTAGGCCACCTTCCCCTTCAGTGGTCAGCGAGGGGTCCATCCTAGGGGAGGATATGCATCTGGAAATGGGGTTCTCAGAGGACGAAGACCCCGGCATTCCCTGGGCTCTTTTCCCTATCTATGTTTAAAATGCTTCTGCACAAGGCTAAAAAGACCACTAAGATAGGGATGGCGTCCCAGCCTCGGGACCTGAACCTGGCCATGTTCTCCAATACTACCACAGACAAGGAAAAGGTTCCTGCCCCACCCCTATTCCTAGAGGTGGTAAAAAACCAGTGGGGCCACCCTCCAACCTTACCCAATCCAGGGAGCAATGATCACCGCTTCTACAATATGGAGCAGGCCTTTTCCCAGACCCTACAGGTACCCCCTGCAGGTGCTCCAGTGGCTGCATTGGCCTCTTCCTCCATGGTGGTGTCAGGGGATGTAGCCGACAAATTGAAACTGGAGGACAAGGGTGCGGAACTTACCTTGTATAAGATGTCATCAGCATATTCAAGATGGTTAATTGAAATTGGCAAATGACCTCTTTGATTGAAGTGCCTGAGGACCTGATCTTTCCTTTTCAAATAAAACCAGTTGGAACAACCCATTCTTCAGGAAGAATTGCAGTCACTTTAAGACACTGTCCTGACACTAGTGTGGAATTTTCTCCTATGAATACTCCCAAATTCTGATATTGTATCACTTTAACAAGATAGCCATTGACTCCTCCTGGAAAAGAAGCAGCATACAGGGTTTTCTGTTTAGTCTGGGGGCTTCCTTAAGTACCAGAGTTGTCCACATAATTATGACTTTCTGTGTTTTTCCTGACTCACTTATGTCTCACACTATAGGCTTGATGTATGATTAAAAAGATCATATCTAAAAACTGACAAATCTCTCTCTCTCTCCCTCACTCCCTCTCCCTCTCTTCCCCACCTCTCTCTGTAGTAGATATATAGATGTGTGTGGGGAGATATATAGCTGTGTGTTTGTGTGTGTGCACGTGTGTGTATAGAGATATACATACACACACATAGATATTAATTTAAGCCAACACCCTGCCAACAAAAGTGTGTATAGTCAAGGCTATGGTTTTCCCAGTTGCAATGTATGGCTGTGAAGGTTGGACCATAGGAAAGGCTGAGCACCAAAGGATTGAGACCTTTGAACTATGGTGCTGGAAAAGACTCCTGCAAGTCCCTTGGACTGCAAGGCGATCAAACCGGTCAGTCTTAGAGAAGATCAACCCTGATCTTAGAAAGCCAGATCCTGAAGATGAAACTCAAATACTTTGGCCCCCTAATGAGAAGGAAGGACTCACTGGAGAAGAGCCTAATGCTGAAAAAGATTGAGGGCAAAAGAAGAAAGGGACAACAGAGAATGAGGTGACTGAACGGAGTCACCGAAGCAGTAGGCTTGAGCTTAAATGGACTCCAAAGGATAGTAGAGGACAGGAAGGCCTGGAGGAATGTTGTCTATGGCGTTGCGATAGGTCAGACATGATTTCGCAACTAACAACAACATTCGTTTAAGCATGACCTCAGAGATTTTACAAAAGTCTCATTGAGTGACACCACCAGAGATTGCTATCTACAGATGGCTCTGTCATGACATAGTGACTTCAGGTATCAATAGCTGTGTCGGTA
This sequence comes from Thamnophis elegans, assembly GCF_009769535.1. Lineage (NCBI taxonomy): Eukaryota > Metazoa > Chordata > Lepidosauria > Squamata > Natricidae > Thamnophis > Thamnophis elegans. The sequence continues at coordinate 53,887,580 of NC_045541.1, forward strand.
GTAAGTGATATACTTAACTACAGTTATCTGGATGAACATTATAGATTGTAGCATTTGGATTTTTCAACCAATAGTAATCATTTGATTTTTTTCAACTCAGATTTGATAGCCATACTTAAGATCTACCAAAACTCATTTGCTATAACAGGGCAATGGAGGAAATCAGTAGTCAGTATCTCCAGCTCTTATATTTGGAATAGGGGAGGAAATTATCATGTGTTTCATATCCAGGAACAAAATTTTGGGCTGGTTCCACTTACATCAGTTTAACTCATTGTAAGGTATTCCCTTATTAAGCATCTGAGGATCTGGTTGGCAGCTTCAGCCTTGACCTTAGTAAGTACCTGGAATGGAGTGGTGGCTGAGAAATTAAAAGCAAAGTTTCAGTGTCAAAAGCAGAAGCAAACCTCAGAATATTTTCTTCCTGTGTTGTGAAAAAAGATAGGTTTCTGGTAAAAGTTTCATTGAAAGATTATAGATGTCTTCTAAGATTATGACTATGGATCTGTAATCCTTAAATAGAGAAATCAATGAGAGAATGATAGAAAGTTATTTGCTCTGAAATAACATGAATAATGTTCACTTTCAGCTGTGCTGATGTCAAAGCAAAGTAACTCATTCTTCCTTATGTTTGCTCCAGAGATCAGAGTTTCCATCCTAAACTTCTAAATTACTCCCCCAGCTGTTTTCCATTTTAGCTGTCACTCATCCCTCTACTCAACTTGATTACATTTTATTTGGGCACCTGAGAATACTGCATAATCTTCAAGATGGCTCACAGGAAAAATGCGAGTTTGTGCGCCATTTTATAGTTAGATGGGTATTTTATATGGTAGTTTGTCAAAAACAGAAATCAATATCTGCTATTTGGCACAGCAGCTGGGCGCCGGCAAAAGCCACTAATTTGGGTCATAATAAAGAAAAATCACATGATCTGCAGCTTACTTCCAAACAAAAACCTCTTAAGGACATATGTACCATACATTCTTTTCTCAGGATGCATCAACATCCCTCATTTGCATTAAAATGTTCATCTTCTACCAGCCACAAGGAGAAGGTCTCTCAGCCACCAAAAGCGCTCTCTGCTCCACAATGGAGTTCTCTGTATGAATGGGTGAAATTCCAAATAACTCAGCTCAAGAGAAGTGAAATTTACTTGAACAAAGGCTGTTATTTGTTGATTGTTTAGCTGGTGTTTATTAAAAGAAATCCCTCTCATAGTAACTGACCCACTGCTGATATTTTATTGCAATGAGACGGAAACTTCAGGTGCTCTCCAATAGTTTTTGTCCCCTTCTGGACAAAACATCTGATTTCTAAGCCTGATTAAGCCAGATCACTGTTCTGCACAGTTCCTTGCACTTTTATGGGATCTCACATCTGGTTGCCTTTCTGTCTTGTGGTCTCAGCTTTGGGAAACAATGCCATGATTTTCAGAAGTACTAACTGCACTGTATCTGCACTGAAAAGAGAATGCAAATCTGGTAAGTCTTGGGGCAAATAGAATAAATAAAACAGTAGAAATGGTTAGAATAGGAATAATATTAAAGAGCAGCCAATTTCCTATCTTCCCTCTGTTCTTTCATCTATCTGAATCAAGGTCTATCTTCCAGTATAGTCTGACTTCAATAAGAAATGAAAAAAAATCAAGCTTTAAGAGGAAGACTTCTTATAATTCCTGATGTTGGCCAGCAGTATGTTAACAGATGAATCTAACCCGTGTTTCATGAACCTAGAATAATTATCTTTGCACAGTGCTAAGCTAAAAGTTACAAAAATGAAGTTTTCAAGACAAAAATTATAGTGTGGGTGTAGCAAATCCAGAGTTTCCACTCAACAGGCTCACTGAAATTACTGAGAAAATTTTCATATTTTGAATTTTCTTGGCATTTTTTAAAAAATTCTCTTCTCCAACCTAATGTGTGGAAAATTTAACTACTTTTTTGTGCCATCTTTGAAAAGGAGCTGCTTAATATAAATCAGGAAAGCAATATTTCTCCAGACATGGTCATGTCTTGTTTGAGAGAAATAATTTTCTAGTTGGTTCAATTTTATTGTTATTTCAAACTTGAAAGATTCAACCAAATATGGCTTATAGCAAAATATTGGCTGAAATGCCTTTTTCCCATGTGTTGGTTTCCATTTACTTTGTAAATAAAGTGAACTTGCTTTTTTTTAATTCTAATGTTAGTGCCTTGTATGAAAGAAAAATAAATGTATCTCATAGTAATGTAAAAGAAACTTTAATAGAAAATGATGTGTTAATAAAAAGCTGTAGGCTAGGTGAGAAACAGTGGCTATCCAGATGTTGCTAAAGTATGACTTTCATCAGCTCCAGCCAAAATGTTGCAGTTGAAGTACATCTGAAAATTGACAGATTCCCCATTCCACAATGCTGGAATAATAGAATGAAAATAATATCGTGCTAAATGGCCTAACTCATTTAAAACATGTTTTTTTTTAAAAAAAACTGTTACTCCTAATAACATATGATATTTCCCACATGCAAGTTTGTTAGTAGATATGCATGTGGTAGAAAGAGCTTAAGCTAAATCTTAAATATTGCTGCAGATGAAAATTACAGTAGATAAAATATGCTGTTAAGTACTTGAAAATATATTTGCATGTTGTTTTGAATCTATATTTTGTTTGGTATGTTTAAATCTGTAATAACTATCATGTTTATTTACTCTGATTTTAGTTTGTCAAAATTCATTTTTCATGTTTG